>NW_006443570.1:19327639-19357971 GCF_000325575.1 Pteropus alecto | reverse complement strand
TCATCTAACTTATCATTCAGGTCTTCACATAAATGTCCCCACCCCGAAAGGTTTCCCAGCCCTGTTGTAGAGTATGTGTTTCTGTTATAAAGTTTCATGGCACTGCCTCCCTCATAGCACTGAGAACTCTCTATTTTAATTGTTTACATAGTTTGACCAGGACAGAAAGCTTGTCTGTCTCACTCAACATTGTATGCCTGGTTCCTATGACAGCGTCAAAAAGATGAAGACACTTAATAATATATGAATCGTTGAGTGCAAAAGCGGGTACCAGCCTATGCTCTGCTGTTTACTAGCTCTATGACTTAGGTAATTTAGCTCACCTGAATCTCGGCTGCCTCAGTTGAAAATGAAGATAATATTATATGCCTCATCAAGTTGAGGTGAGGATTAAATGGGGTGATATATTTAAAAGTTCTTAGCAAATAGTAAAAGTTCAATATATGCTCATTCTCTCTCCCTAGCCCCATCTGCACATAATATTTGGGATGTCTTTCCAGTTTCTCAGTGTGTATCAGTCTCCTCCAAAGTTTCCTAGAAGCTCCTTAGAAATAGAAGGTCTCGGTTCCACACCAGACCTACTGATCCAGAATCTCTTGGTGACTGGGGCAGGAATCTGCTTAATAAGCCCTCCAGGTGATTCTTACATATGCTAAAGTTTAAGAAGGACTGGCCTAGAGAAAAGAGGCTGAGTTTTAAACTTTTAATTTTCAGCACCTGATATAGTACCTAGCACCCAGAAAGTGCTCAATACATATGAAATAAAGAAATACATCCAATCCACCAGAAAATGATTGCATATTAAGAGCTATTTATTTCTGCCGCAAATGTTTATTGAGCACAAACTGTATCTAGGCATTGTGCTGGGTTCATCAATGGGGGAGGAGATGTATGAATTAAAGTCTCTGTCCTCCAGGAGTTCTAAGTGTAGTGCAAGAGTTTCCAAACTGGTGTGTGCACACCCCAGGAGGTGCACAAAGTGAGCTAATAGTCTCCACAGGAAATTAATACAACTAATGCCGCTTATTTCTTATTTCATCTTTTAAAAATGTGGATTTTGACAGTGTTTTATAATATACATAATATACAGAGTAGTGTACATGTATGCAATTTATAAATAAATGAAAATATGTAAATTGGGGATTTATGCCCCCTAAATTATCAAAAAATACTGAGAAATCACTGGTCTAGTGACCATTTAATGTTTATGGTTTAGATCAGCTCTGTCTGATAGAAATATGAGAGCCACTACAACATTTTAAATGTTAGAATTTTAAATTTTAAAGTCACGTTAAAAAATTTTAAAAAAGGAAATTATTTTTAATCTATTTTATTTAACCCAACATATCCAAAATATTGTCATTTTTAACCTTTCATCAATGTTACAAAAAAATATGTTTATTTTTTGATACTAGATCTTTGAAATCCGGTGTATATTTGGCATCTACAGCATGGTCTCAGTTGAATTAAAAATTCCATTTCCTCAGTCACACTAGTCATATTTCAAGTGCTTATTAGCCTCTTATGGCTAATGGCTACCATATTACATAGCATGGATCTAGATGACGGGTTTGAATCCCTGCTCTGCCACTTACTAGCTCTGTGATCTTGGGCAAGTTTCTTAACTTGTCTTAGTCTGAATTTCCTTGTTCATAAAATAGAGAGGATCCCTGACTTCTCTAGTTGATGTGATGATTCGAATAGACAGTCATGGAAAGCACTAGCCCAGAGGCTTCCTGGCTCCTCATCAGTAGCAGTAAGTGGGGTGGTTATTATTAGTATTACAAGCCAAGGCAGTGTCCTACAGTGTCAGATGAAGAAATACACTTTGAGCCCTGCTAAATTCATGTCCCCAGCATTTTATCCATGTGGGGATGGCCTGACAGCCATCCAATTCCCCTCAAATACATCACCAGACAGCATAATATCCAGCTTTTTCTATTCTGTTCCATTTTCAGGAGCTGAGCATGATGAACAAGAAGTTGGAAGTGAGTCAGCAGGATAGCACTTAGAGCCTAAAAAAGCAAGCAGGACATCAGAATGCATAAGCAGGACTAGAATGTGCAGGAAGTGGGAGGTGATCTTCACTTTTTTTCCAAGAACTGGCACCCCCTTGAGTTGCCTGCAGAGACTTTGTGGAACCTGGGCCAGGCCAAGGGGATTAAAAGATAACCAAGGGAGCAACTCACATTCGACAGCACTGGGTGCTCAATGAGTGTTATCTCATGTGATAAATCATCACTGTATTCCATTTTGCAAGTGAAGAAACAGACTCAGGAAGGCAAAGTAACTTGAACCTCGCAAAGCCAGGGAGCGGCAGCCTCCACAGTGCTTATTCTTTCTACCACCACACCACACCACAAAGCAGGAGGGAATGGCCAAGGAAGCGATGCCATGGTGTAGAGGGAAGAATAGGCAGAAAATTCTTTCATTTTCAAGCCTGATAGTCAAGGGCCTCCCTCCTTGGATCTATGATACCTTTTCAACATTTTTTTAATCCAAATTCTCAGTGGCAAGCAGGGAAGGCCACCTCTGGCCTTTGAGCATACACTCCCTTCTGGGTCATGCTTCCTTCATGCCTAGACTCATCTATTTTCCAGTGTCCCTCCGGACTCTCTGTCAGCCTTGTGACAGGGCATAAAGCTGTCAGTCCAAAAATAAAGCCAGACGCTTGATAAAACAGTGTGAGCAAGGCTGCAAACTCTTGAGCATTTAGTAGTACTGTGGGACAAAGAGCTTGTCCACAATCACCTACAGGAAGGCACACCAAGGGAAGCCACATAGGGCAGTGGAAGATTCAGTTTGGGGGCAATACAATGTCAGGAGTCAAGAGAACAAAGATAGAGATGGGACATAGTAACAAGCTGGGGACTGTGTAAGGGCAGACAAATCCAAGTTCACATGTTATCCAGGCCTTCTTCCCCCATAGCTGGGCTTCCACCCAATTCAAGAACACAACCTGAGTCCCATAAGTGTTCCCTTAGCATGAACTATCCGAGGACTTTAGCATCATCTTACCCCTCTCCATCTTTTAGCTCCAACCCCCAGGACCAAACCTTAGCCCTGACCCACATCCTTGACCAAGATAGCGAGGCAATTTTCAACACTTACCCTTCTCAGGTGAATCAATGATGAATAATTTTAGTTTTTTTAAAGTTTAAAATACATAGTAGAAGCCTTACGCTTAATAATAGGTGCCCTTTATTACTTTGACTTAAGTCAGTAAATGAAAGTATAATTCACATGCATTGAACATACAATAAGAGCTGTTTCACATGTTATATAGAAAATGTCCTGTGGATCCATTTTCAGCTTGGACTCCAAATGTGATAAGATACTTTTCATTTAAAGGGCAATAATGAGCCTTGCACAAAACTTTCAGCTATTCACCCCCAACATATCAAGTTGCAGAGCTCAGCCTCCAGAACAGAATAAAGGTTGCCCTCCCTGAAAGTACTCAGACACAGTGGCCCCAGGTCAGAAAGAGAGCTACAGCCTTAAAAAGCCGTTCCTAGAGTTGCCAAGTTCTCTAAGACCATCCCGAACACTGCCTAGGCAAAGACTAAGACTGGTTCCCACAACTTGCTGCACATTAAAAGCACCTGCGAACCTTTAAAAACTACTGATGCCTGTCTTCAGGGGTGTGCTGGTAAGTGCTTAACAATCAGCTCTTCAGAAAAAAAAAATTTTTTAATGCCTGACTTGGGGCCTATTTCTGTGGTGTAAAAACTTCCACCATGATTGCTATTTTTGCTAAATGTTAAAATGTAGACAGTATTTTGCAGACACAGCTGTAAACAGGATGAGCTTGACAGGAACCCAACCTGTAAGTATAGCCGACTGTAAAGAAAAAATCAACATGTAATTAACCAAATAGTATATATAAGCCATGGCTAAGCCTCCCTTCAGGGGAGACAGTTTGCATGTGAATCCCCTGTCTCCTTTACTTGCTGCAAGTAAATAAAATAACCATGTCTTGTTCTTGAGTAGAATACCCTAAGTGGTGAGACCCTTAAATTCTCCCAATCCAGGTGGCCGCTGATCACTGCCTGGCACCCACCCCTTTTATTGATATGGAGTGTGACTTGGGCATTAGGATTTTTAAAAGCTTCCCAGTAGATTCCAATGTACAGCAAAGCTTGGAACCACTGGGTTAAGGGGCCTCGTAACCACTGGGTTAAGGGGCAAGAAGTAGGCCACTTAATTGCCTTTCAGTGACAAATATAACCGACAGCTTGATTGTAATACTTGCCTCCTCCCCTTGGTACATTTTCTCACTCAAGGCAAGTCTTAAATCATCAGCAGAAGTTTGCTGGGTGAGCATGGTCTCAGAGCATGGGGTGAGTGGGAATGGGGGTGTGGAGGGGAGGCCGGTGGGAGATCTGAGGAGCCAGTGTCATTGTAACCATCTGACTGGAAATTCCTGGTGGTTCTGGAAACAGTGATAAATTCCTGCTCCAGGACACCCCTCCAGGGATGTCATGACCCTTCTATTAAGACCATCTTTATTCTGACTGGGTGGCAAGCCCTTGATTTCCTTAATTCTTAATCATTATACCTTCAGCTATGCTGACTGAACTCTAGTCATTTTGGTTGAAGTCTACTAAATCTCCACAGGGGAGGTGGGGGAAGAATGACATTTTCTTCTATAGCTGGCTGGCCAGGCCTCACCTCTAGATTCCCATAGCCCCTTCTGCTTATTTCTGTCATGGTACTTATATGGCAGTATAGATGTTTACCTGTGTCATGCTCTGGGAGCTCCCTGAGGGCAGGGACTGTGTTCCTATTTTTCATCCCCAGTGCCCATTGTGGGTTCTTAAGCTGAAGTAAACTGAACTCGTCCATCACATTATAAAGTATATTTAACTTTTAAAAACACAAGTAATTCACAAATAGATTTATCATTTTTCAAAATTCAAAGTTTACTATTTAAGCAAAAATCTCCTTTGACCCTCTTGCCCAGTCCTACTCTCCTCAGAGGGAATCACTATTATCAGTTCAGTGTGCATCCCAGCTAGACTGTTTTGTGTGCATTTACACACACACGCACACACGCACATTTAGAAACATATAGCTTATTTTTTTTGTGTTTTTAAAATATATGCTATTACACTGCACATATAGATTTTATAACATGCTTTTTCACTTAGCAATGTTATATTTTGGTTTTCACATAACAATATATTATGTTTTGGTGATCATTGCATCATAATCTACTTATTGATCTGCTTTGTTCTTTCAAAATGCTGAATTCGAAAGAAGACCCTGAGATAAGGATTCAAGTGCAAGTACTTTATGTGAGAAGTAATCTCAGAAAATACTGGTAAGAGAATGGGGAAGTGAGACAAGGAAGGGAAAAGAAGCCAATGATGGATGGATGTTTTATCAAGTAAATCATCACTGTAGGTAACCAGAGCTCAATTCCATTGAGGAATTCTGGAAGCCCATGCACAACACTATTGTAGAACCTTCTACCTAAAGAGAACTGGAGTATTTATCCATCAACTTGCATCTACCATTGGTTGAGGACTGCTTCAGAGAGGCATTAATTCCCCAATACTTTTGGCTCACCATGCACCCGGGAAAAGAGGTCTCTGGTGGCTAGAGAAAGCCTTCAGGCAAGTACATGCAGGTGCTAGCAGTTAGAAGTCTGCTGTCATACAAAGACATGGTAAGACCCAAGGTATATGAGTGGAGCTCTGACAGGATTCACCTTACTTAAACTTCCCATTTAAGTTACTTACATTTTTTAGCCTTTACAAATAAGGTTTCAATAAGTGTTCCTATCCATGCCTTCTTACACATATGTACAAATACATTTTTAGGATAGATGCCTACAAGTGGGTCCATCCATTACACAATGATCCCCTCTAATTTTACAATGATTGGGGAATGCCTACTGTGATCCACTCTGAGCTCCACGCTGCTGAGTCTGGACATTTTCTTTTTCTTAATTCCTCAATCTTGCTCTTTTAGAAATTCTTCCAAGATTGAAGAACTGAGAGCAACCGATTACTTTCCTACTGCACTATATGGGAGTCCCATGGCCTTATCTATTCTCTCCACAGTCTATCCCTATGACTTTACCTTTGTCCATTTGGATATCAAGCTGGTCCAGGATCATTTGTTGAAAAGATTATCTTTTCTCAATTGAATTACCTTAGTATCTTTATTGAAAAATCATTTGATCAAATGTGTTTAGAATTATTTCTGGAAACTCTATTCTGTCCCATTAAACTATGTGTCTGTCATTATGTCAGTACCACATTGTTTTAATTAATACAGCTTAATAGTACATTCAATAAACTGTTGAATAGAAGTGATGAGAACAGACTTCTTTGCCTTATTCCCAATCTTAGGAGACAATCTTCTTCCATTTAGTCTTTTGGCATTAATTATGCTGTTC
Organism: Pteropus alecto; assembly: GCF_000325575.1. NCBI lineage: Eukaryota > Metazoa > Chordata > Mammalia > Chiroptera > Pteropodidae > Pteropus > Pteropus alecto. Next base: position 19,351,565 of record NW_006443570.1, on the reverse strand, counting down.
CTGGTAGGTTTTTCATAGGTGCTCTTTGCCAAGTTCAAGAAGTACCCCTCTAATTTTTATGGGTATTTTTATTTCCAATTGGTTATATTTCACCATATTAAAACATGTTGAGACTCTAGGCCTTGGTTCTGTTTTCTCTAGTAATATGATATAGACCTCATAGTTTTGGTGAAATAGATGTGGATTCTGCCACTTTCCAGAACTTATTCATGTTCTCTTTCACTTTAATTTTCTCACTTGTAAAATAGGGCTAATCAATTTTTCAAGGTTATTATGAATGATATTTGGTGTCTTTACATGTATCTGATGCATAGTAGACACTCAAAAAAGTATTACTACCCTCTCTCCATCCTTTATCTTCTCTTAGTAATATGTTTTTGACTTTATATTAATATTTATAATGTCTGCCGAAATTTCACAGTAGGGTTTTTAAAAATAGGTATTGGTCACATAAGAAGGTCAAGATTTCATTGGTAGATGACAGCTCAATGGATCACAGTAACATATGGCATCCAATCAGGTGCTTCCCTCTGCTAACTACAGATTCCATAATTTCCTGGCTCAGACTTCCTTGGATTAACGTGTTGTCCTCACCACCACAAAAACAAATGCACTGTTCCAAATGATACCTAATTATATCATGTTCACTGCTTTAAATAGTATATACAGAAAGAACGATTCACAAGTCTTAGCTTCAATTCAGTTGTACAGAGAAACTTTATTGTAAGTCCATACACATGTCTTCTTAAGGCCTGGAATTCTCCAGTTCTGAACACAGCAAGAGTCAAGCACACCATGGCAAAAAGTGTAAAAATGATGTTATAAGTCCCAGAGCAGTGATTTGAAATGCCAGCCCCAGAGCAAGTGCCTGATGAAGTATTTCACACAGATGTCTATAGAACAAGAAATATAAGGATGATTTGTGAGTTTTTCATAAAGTTAAATGTACTATTCCTTATTCTGAGATTCTACCTCTCCTACCTTTTTGGTATAAAAATGTCCCTATATTATTATTTTATGATCGTTATTATTTATTATCTGTATGTGATAAAAAAAGAAGTTAGCAAATTTATCTAATTCTGCCATACACCACCAGTTAAAAAAAAATAAGTTACTAGCCTGAGAAATAGCAGAGGACATTTTCCAGGAGAACTTCAGTATGCCTAGATTTGTGCCATAGTAATAGATTGTCTATCGCCATTATTACTTAGGGAAACTATGGACCTGCTTGGAGTCACTTCGGAATTCTAACCTCCATACTCCAACCAAGGAGTGTTGGTGACAGAACCTCAAGGGACTGGATGCAGAGGGCTCATGATGCTCTAGTGGATTTAGGTGAGCCTCACCTGATTTGAAAAAAGTATAGTTGTCATTTTTGTGGCTCTAAACAGGGGAATGTATTGGACAAGTTGAAAGAGATACAGAGATGGGTAAATACCAAGAGAAAGGGCCCACATCAACATGTTGATTATTTTGGGGGAATCCCAGGATTTGCAGGAAGCCTGGTGTAGGCCATAGAGACAGAATCATGAACGAGAAGCTCAGTCAACTTGGCTAAGGCTTAACCTTAGAAACCTCCGTTTCCATAGCTGCTAAGTGAAAATGATCACCCTGCCTTGTCCTTCTAGAGTGTTTACTTGAGGATTGAATGATAATGGGTAGGGAGAGTGCTTTGCAAACTACATCATCCCAGACAAATTTAAAAAATGATTCCTTTTTATACTGTTGATGATTGAGAAGGCAATATTTTTAGACATATAACATAGCTCCAGGCAATCTCTTCACTGAGAAGAGATGATGGAAATGTACACGGCCTCTAGGCTAAATACTGTCAGAACATGTTATCACCAAATAAATCTGGACAATAGTGTTTTAATGCCATGTTTCCAAACCTTCTAACTGGGCAGAGAAGCTCAGCTCTGGTGAGATTTTTGGATGCAAAGTAGGGTCGGAGGTTCACAAAAGGATAGCCAGGACCTGTGTCAGCTGCTTATGCCTCCATATTTTGAGTAAACTTCTCAGATCATAACTGGGCTGCAACGATATATGAGTGTAAATTAAGATGGTTCTTCTGAAGATCTATTCTGGCATGAACAGATTTTACAAACAGTAAATTATTTTAATTACTCTAAAGTGCATGCTGTTAGAATATATTCAGATCACAGTCAATTCTTTGATAATAACCACTATCATTTATTAAGTACTACCTATGCCAGTAGTGCTATTTTAGGTGCATTACTACATATCTCATTTAATCCTCCTAATGACACTATGAGAAAGGTACTATCAGTGTCTCCATTTTTAAGATGAGGAAAGTCAAACATAGAACTAAGTCAAATAAAGAATTAAGTATCATATCCACAGTCATGCCGATAAGTGACAGAGATTGGATTTGGACAAGAAGTCCCACCCCAGATTTAACCAGTACTGCTCCTCTATTTTTATTAAACACATGCTCTGTTCCTGGCATGGACCAGTAAGCTATAGAGATTTATAAGAGCAAATCTTTGCCCTTGAAAAATAATCTAGTGAAGAAGAAGGAGGCACACATAATTATAACACAATGTAATAAGTACTGCAATAGACATTCTTATCCCTCTCCCCACGATTTATTTTTCTCCAACACATCCCTTATTGCCATCTAACAAACCAGATTTTTACTTATTTATTATGTCTCCCTCTACTAACACTATTAACTCCATGAGGGCAGGGTTTTCATTTTGTTCACTGCTATGTCCCAGGATCTAGAGGAGTTCTTGGCAAGTAAATATATTTAGAAACTACCTTCAAGGCACAGGAATGGAAATAAAATAAAAATGAATAAGAGATGTCACAAAATATCACATGGTTCTTCCTTAGTGATCTGGACTGACAAGATCTTTGTGGAATAGAGAGTGCTGAAAGGCTTCAGGGAGAAGAAAATACATCAGCTAGAACTTTGGCAGTGAAGTTGCCCTTTAAATATTACGGAGTTATTTTATGTGTATGCTCACATACACTCCAGTTCATACCCCACCTTGCTCATCTCTTCCATCCATATTGAGAAGGTTGGCCTTTTCCACAAATTGATATACCTCTACACATTCTGTTTCCCTTCCTAGAAGGCCCTCTGGCTGTATCCCCTTTTACTCTCACCTCTCTTCTGCTTTTTCATCTCAGTTTTATCCTTTGAAAATGTAAGATGTCACTTCTTCACTGAGATGACCCACCCCATACAATTACCAGAATCATAGTTTTGTTTCTGGCCCTACACTGATGGCTCTTGAGAGCTGAGTCTATGTCTTATTCAGTCTGTATTTCCAGAACCAAATGCTGTGCCTAGCATGAGAATAACACCAATGAAATGTTTTTAAATGGCTAATGGAAAAATCAATCATTCTCTCTCTGTCTCTCCACATACACATGCGCTCGCGTGCACGCACACACACACACCCCTCATTACAGGGACTATGTACTCTAATTCTAGTACCCCTTTCGCTAAGCTTATGAAAGTACTCCACATGAAAATTGTTCAATAAATTTTGAATAAAAACAACTATAAAAATATGAAGGTTAATCCCATGGGACTACTTGTACTACTTGTATTTATAAAACTTGTTACAAACTGTACAAAGCTACAAAGTAGCTTTGTAGTGTACTAATTGTACAAGCATCAACAGGCAAATCAAGGAAACAGAATAGAAAGTCTGAACAAATAAAAGCATGTGTAGGTATTATTTCATGAAGGTGACATTTTCCAATCAATTAGGAAATGATGGATCATTCAGAAAATTCTGGGATAAATTGGTTAAGGATCTGGGGTAAAAAGAAAACTTAAATCTCTATATCATACCTGATGCCAAGCATATCTTAAAGATTCACTAACTTGAGCTTCCTGATGATTTTGTGAGGTTGGTACTATTCATTTTATTTCTGCTTTCAAATGAGTAAACTGAGACTCAAAGAGCTTAAGTTGATCGAGTTGTCACAATTAATAAGTGGGAGGAACTGATATTCAAACCCAGGGCCAGCTAACCCTCTAGCTCTTACTCTTTTTATTTTAATTAATTAATTTAATGGAAGAAATGATTCAAATTTTTTCCCAGTCTACCTTCCCCCTTCCCCTCACCCCTACCCTCTGATAATCACTAGTCCATTGTCCATGTAGCTCTTACTCTTAACTGCTACACCATAGTACTTCTCACTAAAGAAGTTTAAACACTTGAATTACAGAAGAATTACCACTAAAAGAAGTATTTAGGTGTCATCTTTCCTTTGCCTCGACTGGTCTGTGACAGTTTCTCAGACTTTTCTTATTCTTGATGACCTTGGTTTTGAGGTGGTACTGTTAAGGTATTTGTAGAATGTTCCTCAATTTGTGTTTCCCTGATATTTTTCTCATGGTTAGACTATGGGGCTATGGGTTTTTGGTAGGAAGTCCATAGAGGTAAAGTGCCATTATCATGACATTATGTCAAGGGCACATACTATCGAGATGACATATCACTATTGATGTTGACCTCAGTCACCTGGCTGAAGTAGTGTTTGACAGATTTCTCTATTGTAAAGTTATTCCCCAACCCCTTCTTTCATATTGTACTCTTTGGGAGCAAGTCACCAAGCACTGCCCACACTCAAGGTAGAAGGGAATTGTCTGTGTCCTTTTGACATAGCTTCCTGCCTTCCTTAGCAAGGCACCCTCATCTTTGGATCATTGTGGCTATTGGAATTTTTCAGGATAGTACTATTTAAAAGTCTTTACAAACCATACTCAGATGTAGAGGGCCTTTTGTGGCCTCCCTGAGATTAATAGTAGGCAGGTTTTCAGGGCTTTCTGATGACCCTTCCCATTCTAGATTCAGCTCTCCCAGCTAAGTCCATATCCTCTATTGCTGTCTCACCCCCACTAATACCTATATAGTAAGGTTTAGTAAATGGTTATTGACTGATGGATTTTTTTTAAGTTGGAGGTACTCATTTGTCCAATTGCAAGATTCTCCAAGGCTTTATTTATGGTGGCACAAGTCAGCATCTTTTTTTTTTTTAATGACATTGATATATATTCACTTAAGAAAATTAATGTACCCATCTCAAGTGTTCTCTCCGGCTATGTGGACAAGCTCCCATTCCAAAGCATGTGACTCTACTGAAAGAAAAAAAAAGATGCTTTAGGCTGTATGCTGTTACATTTGTTATGAGCATTAGATGAGATGGTGTAAAGCACTTTATATAGTTCCTGGCACACAGTTTGCACTAAATAAGCATTAGCCATTGTTATTGAGAAGTACCGGATCTTTATTTTTTCTTGGCATTTGTTAAGACAAGATTGCATGGAAAGGTAGAGAGAGTAAGGAGATGGGGTGAGAGGCATTTCATGGTCTATTAAAATTATGAATAGAAGAATCCCACTTCTTACAAATGCTAGAAATGCAGCAATAAGTAAAGTATAAGAACGTACATCTGAAAGTAGTGTTATAAACCAAGTATTAGGAAAGACCAGCTGTACCTCTACTTGTATTTTGATAACTTTATTAAAAAATACTTAATGATAATCTAAGTACCAATTGTGTTAGGGTTTGGGATATAGCAGTGAATAAGAAAGATTGGGGTTTTGCCCTCATGGAGTTTACTATCTACTGTTTACTATTAACCAAGATAGCAGTTAATAAAGAAGTAAACAAATGAATATGTAATTACAAATTATGATAAATGCTACTCGTGTCTACTAGACAATTTAAACTCAATTTATCCAGATGGAATTCTTTGTTGTTCCTGGGCACCTTGCCTAGTGTTTTCCATGTCTGCAAATGGCACCGCCATTCACCAGTTACTTAAGTCAAAAATCTTAAAGTGATCTTTGACTCAACTCTTTTTTAATATCCCAGCCAATCCTGCCTTTTGGCTTTATCTTCAAAATGTATCCTGAATCCAGTCTAAGGCCATGCCACCCCGAACATGCCTGATCTTGTCTGGTCTCGGAAGCCAAGCAGGGTCGGGCCTGGTTAGTACTTTGATGGGAGACCACCTAGGAATGCCAGGTGCTGTAGGCATTAAAAAAATATATACCCTGAATCTAACTTCTTCTGCCATTCCCAAGACTACCCCATTGTCCAAGCCACCATCATCTCTCACCATGAATATTTAATACATCTCCCTGCTTCCAACCTTTCTTCTTTAAAGTCTATTCTCCATAGAGCAGCAAGAATTGTCATCTTACTTATGACTTAAAGTGGTCATTATAACATTTCCCCCCAAAATATAATAATACTTGAGAAAGAATGTAGCCAAGGAGGTGAAAGACTTGCACACTGAAAACTATAAAACATTGCTAGAAAAAAATCTAAGGAAGACTTCAACAAATGGAAAGACATCCCATACTCATGGATTAGAGACTTAATATTAAGATGTTAATACTACCCAATACTACACATTTAATATAATCCCTATTATAATTTCAATGACCTTTTATGGAGAAATGGAAAAGCCAATCTTTAAATTCATATAAAATTGAAAAGGGCTCTCAATAGCTAAAATAATATTGAAAAAGAAGAAAAAAATTGGAAAATTTATACTTCCCAATTTCAAAACTGTATGTTGCTGAGATAAGGATAGACATATAAACTAATAAAAGAGAATTGAAGGTTCAGAAATAACCTCATTTATTGTCAGCTGACTTTTGACGAGGGTGACAAATCCATTCAATAAGTAAAAAATAGTCTTCTCAACAAGTGGTGCTAGGAAAACTGGATAACTGTATGCAAAAAAATGAATTTGGATCCCTACCTCATACCATAAACAAAAATTAACTCAAAATGGATAAATGACCTAAATATAAGTGCTAAAGTCATAAAATTCTTAGAAGAAACAGGGATAAATCTTCATAATCTTGGTTTTAGCAATGGAGTCTTTGATATAATACATAAGTACTAGCAACAAAAGCAAAAATAGACAAAACTTCATCAAGATTAAAAACTTTTGTGCATTAAAGGACATTATTAAGAAAGTGAGAAGACAACATACAGAATGGGTGAAAATATTTGTGAATTATATATCTGGTATATATAATATATGAAGAACCTTTACAGCTCAACAACAGAAAGACAAGCCCAATTTAAAAATGTGCAAAAGATTCGAATAGACATTTCTCCAAAGAAGAATTCAAATGAAAAGATGTTCAACATCATTATTTATTAGGGAAAAGCAAATCAAAATCACAACAAGGTACCATTTCACACCTACTATCATAGCTATAATAAAAAAGGCAATACAATATAATATTATATAATATAATAACAAATGTTGACAAGGATGTGGAGGAATTGGAACCCTCTTACATTGCTGGTGGGAATGTAAAATAGTTCAGCCACTGTGGAAAACAGTTTGGTATTTCCTCAAAATGTTAAACATAGAATTACCATATGACCCAGCAATTCCACTACTAGGTATGTATACTCGAACAAATTGAAAACTTGTACTCAGAAAAATAAATGTAACTTCATGTTTAGAGCAGCACTATTCACAGTGACCATAAGGTGGGAACAGCCAAATATCTATCAGTGGATGAATGAATAAACAAACTGTGATATATACATGCAATGCAATATTATTCAGCTATAAAAATGGACGAAGTACTGATACACACTACAGTGTCAATGAACCTTGAAAACATAATGCCAAGTGAAAGAAGCCAGACACCAAAGATCATATATTGCACAATTCCATTTATATGAAATACTTAGGATAGGTAAATCTATAGAGACTGAATGAAGATTAGGGGTTGCCAAGGGCTGGGTAGAGGGAGAATGGAGAGCAACTGCATAATGGGTATGGGGTTTCCTTTTGGGGTGATAAAAATGTTTTGGAAATGGTTGTACAACATCGTGAATGTACTACATGCCACTTAATTGTTCACTTTAAAATGGTTTATGTCATGTAAATTTCACTTTTTTTTTTTAAACAAGAAGCCTTTTTATAAAGGAAATCATATTATGCCTCCTTTAGTGGTTTTAGATGAGATTGAGGAGTCAATTTGAGCCCTATCAGGCAGGGCCTGAGGATCATGCTTCATGGGATGCCAAATCATGATCAATCAAAAGCTGTTTGCCATAAAAGACTATTGTCTCAGGGACCAGAAATATTAACCATCACTTTCTCTATAAGAGAGGTCAGAAGTTTGTTTGAAAGAGCAAGGAATTAGCCCCTGGAGATAATAGATTGGTAGATGCCTGCTGACATCAGCCTTGGGTGACCTGATTTATCCTTCTTGTGATAGAGATAGTTTTGCCAATGGTCTAGGATGTTTCAAGTCTGATTGTTGAGACTCTCTTGGGGATGGGCACTACCAGTCTTTGCTTCAGCATCTTTCTTTTGTCTATATTTTTCTGACTGACCAATTTTCTTTCTTCTGACTAATTTTCTCTTTCTTGATACACTCCTTAGGCCTGTTAATATTTTCAGGTTTACAGAGGAGCCACTCCTATCTCCTTCAGGCGATTATACGTACTTCTAATACCATCCATTATCTAATTTAAGGTCTAAGTTGCATGTGTCTCTGTATGTGTGTGTGTCTGTGTGTGTGTTTTAATGGGCACCTCGTTCTTTCTTCTGACTAATTTTCTCTTTCTTGATACACTCCTTAGGCCTGTTAATATTTTCAGGTTTACAGAGGAGCCACTCCTATCTCCTTCAGGCGATTATACGTACTTCTAATACCATCCATTATCTAATTTAAGGTCTAAGTTGCATGTGTCTCTGTGTGTGTGTGTGTGTGTGTGTGTGTTTTAATGGGCACCTCATGTATAGACACAATATAGCCAGAATACTCCCAAAGTAGTAACCCAAGTGGCTGGGTGATTCTCAGTTCAATGGTCCTCAAGGGTATTGTGGGAGTGGAAAAGGCAGTGAATCAAGATCACCTTGGGAGTTTTTCTGAACTTTATGTGGTTGACATCCTACCTCACTGCTAACTCTGATAGACCAGAAGGTTAAGGTAGGTAGAGAGGACAAATATGAGTATTTGGATCAGCTCCACAGGTGGTTCTAAAAATCTTTTTTTCTCCTCCTCCATCCTTTTGAGAAATCTCATATACTCAAAGGGAGCCACTGATTGTGGCTGGGAACTTGAGACACACAGACTCTTGTATCAAAGGAACTACGCCTTTCACCTGTGAATCCCGAGCCCAGTTGATTTGAAGAGACAGGAAGATCCCTTGGACTTCCTTGGATACTTTTCCCTCTGCTGGGTCTTTGCCACTATTTTTGTTTCAGAACCACCCACCTAGTTGAGGCTCGCTTTCTCAGGAAAGGCATTTATTCCCCAGAATTCTCACCTACCAGAGGGTGGGAAAGAAGAGAACTGATGGAAGTGAGAATCACGAGGCAAAAGAATATTTGACTGATGAATTAGCCCACCCTCAACGCACCACTTTGCAATAGGGAAAAACTGACTAAAGGGTTTTATAAAGTGAAAGGAAGTGAATGAGTTCACAATCACTTTTTCAGTGGTAAAGAGTAAAGATTCAGGATGAATCTTTAGCAATGGTCAAATTCCCCAACTCACTTGGAAATCTGAGTTGATGAGATAAGCATAGTACCATGCCAACTTCAAATTGTTTCAATTACAGAAGTTGGTGCTTGTCAAGGGAGGCAATCCTTTTTCATGGGATATTTGGAATATATACAAGAGGAAAGGGAACCAGTATTGCTGTTGGAATTCTAGCAGCATTGAGTTGGCTATATCATACAACAGTAAGGTATGAGTGAGTGGTTTTTAGTGCTAGAATTTTAAGTCTGTCAGCATGTCAGTAAGATGATTTAGAGTATGATCTATTAGAGCATGTTCACTGATAGTAAGAGTTGGCTCTGTCTCAACTCTTATCCCTCATTTTATCTCCCTAAAACCAAAGGCCACACTAAAAGCTTCACTGTGACTGGTGACCAAATCAAACAGCATGGGGTGACTAAGTGCTTTAGAATTGTAGTTTCCAAAATGGAACTGATTCCTTTGGCAGACATGGCCAGGTGTGGCAGCCTGCTCTCAAGCCAACTAAAAATCAGGAAGGCATTTTCTGCTGAGCTTTGTTTGTAAATTGGCCAGATGTGACTCACAGAAATCTTTTGTTTGGCTCAATTGGTATTTTTAAATTTTAATTTGAACCACCATTTAGAAATTCTGATCCCTGGCAGTTTTTTATTTGTTTGTTTGTTTGTTTGTTTGTTTGTTTTAAATCAGAAGCTCTGGTAACACTGAGTCTGCATTACTATATGGCAAGGATTGACTGGAACTGAGGAGCAGCATTTTCCTTGAAACAGTTTGCCTCGGTCCTGACTACTCACATGGCACAAGGATGCACTCAGTGTCATTTGAGTTCAGATCTCTTTCAGTGTGCAGGCAGCAGCCAGTATCGGTCCTGACTACTCACATGGCACAAGGATGCACTTTTATACTCAGAGTCATTTGAGCTCAGATCTCTTTCAGTGTGCAGGCAGCAGCCAGTGCATACCAGAACACTCTAAACTGAGAGGAAGAAACATCAGACCCCTAGCCAGAAAAGTCCAAAGTAAACCCCCTGAAATTATAATGGGGAAAAGACATGAGAAGTTCCTTGCAGATAAATTAGAACTCATCTTGAAAAGATATACCAGAGGTTAGCAATCCCCATGGAAACAGTTGTCTCTAACCCCCAACAAGTTCATTTCTAGGCTCATTGGATATGTAGTAGTTCATAACAGAAGTGAGTGCGTTGAGGTTGAGAAATTGTCCCTGGTATTGATACGTATGCCTGCTGATGGAAAGCCATGTCTCTATGAGCTGTGTGATAACTTCCATGGGGACTATCACTCCTCTTTCAAAACTGTGCTTTGGCTTTGAATCCTTGAGGATCATTGCATGACTAAAGGTGGAAGGGAGAAGCCTGAGGCTTGTAAGTGTTGCCAAAGCAGTAGTTCCCTATCTGTCTATACATCAGAATCCCCTAGAAATTTTTCAAAATCTGATTCCTGGGCTGTATTCCACATCTTCTGAATTAGGATCTTTGGAAATGTGGTCCAACTATTTGCATTCTTAATATGCCCCCCAGGTGAATCTGATGTAGCTATCCTAGTGTGCCAGTTTCTGCTTCTAAGATGGACTTTTAAGGGGCACCAGCCCCCAGATATGAAGAATGTCCTTGAACCTCCCACATTCATCCTGGAACCAGCAACCCCGTGCCCCATCAGTTCCTATTATGCCTTTTCCCTTATTGGAGCCCCTGAAGCCACAGATAGGTAATGTAGATAGCATAAGACTAACATGAGTTTGAATCTTGTCTCTGTCATTTGCAAACTGAATTGGCTTGAGCAAATTATGACCCCTCCTCAAACCTTTAGCTTCTACATCTGTGAAATGGGGTTGCTAATATCTACCTCCCAGGGTTGCTGTAATGACTTGTTGAGATAACGTGTATAAAGCATCTGACTGAGACTTGGGCACATAGTAGTTATGCAGTAAATACTGGCTCACTTTTCAGAAGCCAGATCAGCTGAGTACTCTTAGGAAGTTTTAATCAGGACTCTTCTACCAGGCACCCTAATACCAGACTGCTGATGTCAGCACAGGACTCAGGTGAAGAGACAAAAGACTTAAGGAGTCCTGAAGACAACATGCAGCTTTTAATGTTTGGCTTTATATGTCAAAACTTAAGAATCTACTCTCTTTGTTAATGTATGTATGGTTTAGTCCACTTAAACAAAACAAAAACTGTTATCTATAGCAACAATTACTATTCTCCTCCTTTCATAATAAATGCCTCTCTCTGGGGGAGAATAGAGAGAAGAGTAATTTAAGCTATATACTCTCAATATAAGTCTAGAAGACCAAGTCCCTTGAAATGTGCCCTTGATCTCTCAATAATTTATGAAAAGCTGAGGTAGTTACACAAGTATTTTTCTAAAACATGGAAGGCAAAGCAAGAGAGAATGCAACTATAAATGTCATTAATTTCAACACAGTAGGAGCTCATTTAAAAACTTTAAAAAGTTACACATTTTGCAAAACATAGACTTTATGTCAGAATCAGCCTAAGTAGATAACAATGCAATGTATCCTAAAAAGTTGAAGACAATTATACAGGTTTAGAGTTTATTTACCTGAGCAGTTTTTAAAAAAATGTTGTCTAATCAGATTTGCTTTTGAATCGGGTACTTCCTGGTATTACTAAATACCAAACCTATGGACTCTAATTTGAGTGCTTAAAGCTGTGGCAAGAAGAGCAGGAAAGGCAGGGAATCCTGATCAGAACCATGGGCAGAAGCCAGGTTCTGGAATTAGAGTAAGAAGTACTGGAGAAGGAGCTGTCCAAGCAGTTGGTGCTGACACCCCCAGCAGGTTCACACTGAGAAGCTATAGACAGAAGCAGTGTATGAGGCAGTCTTGGAGTCCTAGTAGAGCCTTACCTAGTGAATTTATGCACCCCAAACGGGAGTGGGGAGGGGATAATCCTAGATCAGAATGAATGCACTTGAATAAGGTAAGGCCATCAAACCCTGATGTCCTTGCTCTGTCCAAATGTAGAAGATGTCCCACAAACACCACCAAGAGTTTGAAGATATCTCATCTCAAGAATCTCACAAATGGAACTGACATTTATTGAGCACCTAACTGCCTCTGTTAGGTTCTTTACTCCCAATCACTCATTTAAATCTTAAGATATGAGTATCATTATCCTCATTTTCCACTGGGGAAACCAAGACTCAGATTAACTAAGTTTAACCAATATCACGCAGCTAGTAAGTGGTGTTTCCTTGAAGTGCAGCCTCAGCCTTTGTTTAACTTCCAAGCCTGTAGCCTTTTACCATGTGAAATTTACCTACGGCTAGAGCAAAGACCTGAGTGGAACCGTGTCTATTGGATGGAAAGGAGGGTGGGGAATCAAACTCAGAAGGAAGGTATTCAGGCAGACTCTGAAGGCATTGTATTAATTCCATTGCCTCTTTTTTGTCTGATAAGAATATTTGGTGAAAATAATGCCCACCTTCTTCCTCAACCAGAAACCCATCTCTTGTAGTTACTAATAAGATGTTTATCAGTAATAACAACTCTGTTATTAAATGGAGGCAATCTTAATTCTGATATCTTTCCTCCTATAAAGAGCACTAGGTGATTCAATCTGTCCCAAATGAACTAATTCCTCACTTCGCCCTATTTTCCCTTCTTATCTTCTGTCATCTGAGATTCATATTTTATGCCTTCTTCACACTTGTTCTCTTAACCTTACCAAAATTTACTGGTTTGTGTTATCTCCATAAATCTTTGCAATTCTCCCATTTCTCTCTTATTTCTAATGCCACTGCCATGGTTTTAGGTCACCATGATTTCCTGTCTAGACTATTGCAGTAACTTCCAAACTGCTTCCCTTGCCTCTAATTTTGTCCCCCATCCCTAATCTGTCAAATTATCCCAAATGCAAAGCTGACTGTATTACTTTCCTATATTTAATGTAGTGAGCATAAGTGGTTAAGAGCGAGAGCTATGGAGCCAGGCTACTTGGGTTTGAATCCCAACTCTGCCATTTACTGTGATCCCTGTACAAGTTACTTAACTTTCCTATAGTTTGTGTATCTGTAAAAAGGGGATGATAATAATGGCACCTACTTCAAAAAGTTGTTGTTAAAGATTAAATAAAATAGTACCAGTCATTTTCTCATTTCTCTGGTCTCCTTTATAGCAAAACTCCTTGAAAAAATTGTCTGTGTTCACTGTCTCCAATTTTATTCTTTCTATTAAAAAAAACTTTCTGGTATAGGATTTCAAACATATACAGAAAAGAAATGGTTTAATATATTCACATGTGCCCGTCACCCAATTTTCAATAATTATTAATTTATGGCCAATCTTGATTTATCTCCCATTCCTTCTCTTGGATTATTTTGCTGCATATCCCAGACACATTTCATCTGTAGATACTTTCAGTATGTACTTCTAAAAGATTGCAAAAACATTACCAAAAATCTCAATACTTATCACATCCAAAAATTAAGAGTGATACTTTAGTATAATCAAATATTCAACCAGTGTTCAGATTTTCAATAATTTCAAAAGTCATGTTTTTCCTCCAGTTTGTTTAATATCTAAAGGTTATTCATTGTAATTTGTTGATTTGTCTTTAAATTTCTTTTAATCTATAAGTTTTCCCCTCTATCTCTTTTTTTCATTTTTGCAATGTTTTTGTTGAAGAAACCAGCCATTTTTCCTGTAGAGTTTCTTGTAAACTGGATTTTCCTGATTGCCTCCCTGTGGTGTTGCTAAATGGGTTCTTTTCTCCCTGTGGTTTTTGTAAATTGAGTTAGATCTAAAGGCTTAATCAGATTCAAGTTCCTTTTTATTCAGCAGTACATGTCTTTTCATAATACTAATGGTGATAAACATTGTCAAGATCCATTCATTCCCCGGGGTGGGGGTGGGGGGGCTGCAAAATGATAATATTCTATCATTTCTTCCTTATTTGCTACCCATACATCTATAAGAAGAAGCTTCTCCTCATCAACTGTTTGGCTGCCCTGAGGAAAAACAGGATATATAAATATTTTTTCCCTTTTGTTTACTAATTTGAAAAAAATGAATTTGTTCACTCCAATTTTCTTCTAAACTCACTCTAATCAAGATTTCAACCCCCACCACTACACCATTGAAACTACTTTTGTCAAGGATGCCAATGAATTCTATTTTGATCAATTCACAGGTCAGGTCTCATTCTTCCTAACTGATCCATCGACACAAGGATCAACTTCCTTTTCTGGAAATACTTTCTTCACTCGGCTTTGAAAATACCACATTCTCCTGGTTTTCTTATCTTATTGGCCACCCTTTTTAAATCTCCTTTGCTAGTTCATTCTTATCTCTCTAAATTCCTATGTTAAAGTATCTTAGAGCTGTCTCTAAATCTTGTCTCCCTATATACACTCAACTCCTTTGGAGATCTCATTCAGTCTCATTATTTTAAAATGCCATTTATATGCTAACTACTCCCATATTTATATCTCCAGTCCATAGATCATCCTCAGACTCCAGACTCATATACAACTGTCTACTTTATATCTCTACTTAGAAGTCTAATAGACATTTCCAACTTAACCTGTCTAAAATCTAACTCCGATTTTCTCCTAAAGCCAGCTTCATCCACATATTTCCTACCCTTCCAATTGCTCTAGCCAAAATTCTTAGAGTAATTTTTGAGTTCTAGTTTTCTCTCATATTCCATACCTAATTTGTGAGGAAATGTGTCTATTCTTCTTTCAAAATATATCCAGGATCAGATAATTTTTCATGCCCTCCACTGCTACCATTCTGGTCCAAGACACCATTGCACGCCCGGATTATTGCAATAGTTTCCAGTTCATGCCATCTTCCCTGTCCTTATCTTCCACTTTCATTTGCATGGCTACCACTCAAAATTTGACACTCGATTTAGTCATCCCTTCTTTATATAGAAGCCTGAGTGATCTTTTTAAAATATGTCAGAGTATATCGCTTCTCTTCTCAAAACCTTCTAAAGGTCCCCATCACACTCAAAGCCAAAGCCAAAGCCAAAGTCCTTACAATGGCCTGCAAGGCCCTACATGATTGTCATCCCTTGCTTCTTCTCTGTTCTCATCTCCTATCAGGCTCCCCTCACTTGCTCCATTTTAATCACACTGACCTCCTTGAATAAGCCAAGAACACTCTCGCTTCAAGGCCTTTGTATTTGCCGTTTCGTCCGCTTGGAACAGTCTTCCCCTTCTTATGCTCTTGGACAATTCTCTTCCTTCAAATCTTTTCTCAGAAGTCACCTTCTGAATGAGCCTATTCCTGACCTCTCTTTAAAAAACTACCTTCCCTAGCACCATTATGCCTTCTTCCTGCATCATTTTTCTCCATTGTATTTATCACCATTGAATATACCATATATTCACCTCATTTATTTTCTGGTTAGCTCCCCCTACTTGAATGAAAACTGCAAGACAATGGGATTTTCATCTCTTTTGTTTTGTTTACTGCTTTATCCTATAGTCAAGGACAGAACCACATATCATGGTGCTCATGGCTTCATGGGCATGTACACACTCTCAGAAGGGATGCCCTTGCTTGGAATTCGATGAGTGGTCACCATCTTAAAATTCTTAATAATTTTGTCTTTGAATCTGTATTATATACATTAAGTCTAATGGAACAATGGAGCATGCACTGGGAACTTGGAACTCCCATTCACATGTGATTCTGCTTCTGTCACACCCCACCTCTTTGGTTTAGGTGCTCCTCTGCCTGTTCCTCTGCCTCTATCCAGCAACCATTGCCACCCTACACCCTGGAGGAGTCTTCAGCATGGGCACGAGGAGGGTCAGAGTCAAGCATATATGTGCCCATGGTCCAAGTCGCATGGCGGAGCTCTGGGCACCATTGTCTGTCCTTGTCCTGCTAGTATCTCTGTGCTCCAGAAATGCAGTATTAAATAGCAAATGAAAAGTATGATGACTGGTGGAGAGAGTGAGACTGCAGAAGAAAGCAAAAATCTTTCTTTTGCTTTTGAATAAGGGCTCTTCCATTTTCACATTGTACTGAGCCCTGCACATCATGTAGCTGGCATTGTAATACTCAATAAATATTTGTGAAACGAATGGAGGAATATTATATGTAAAGCTCTTAGAAGTATCTGGCAAATGGTAAGCACTCAACAGAAGTTAGCTGTTATTGGCTGTTGCCTTATTAATGGCCACCTCTTGTTTCAAGTTTAACACTCAAGTTATATCCAACTACGTTTTCTCTCCACTTCATGATGTTTCTGGCATGCGTGTCTTTGCTTAACTTCTCTGCTGGTAGTCTCTTTTCCTCTCCTCTACTTTCACTTGCATGGCTACCACTCAACTCAATTATCCCTTCCTCTAGGAAGTCTTTCTTGTTCCTTCTGAGTCCGATTCTCCCATGTGTTAACTCTATCCTCTTCGTTTATCAGGTTCAGTTTTTCCAAGGTGTCTATGGCCCAGGACTTCATTTGGTGGAATTTGGAATGTGGCTGTGTTGCCAACCAGTTTAGGTACCTATTTTGCCAGGAGTGAGCCCTCTCCCCAGCTCCCTGACCCCTGAGTTGAATAGTTGTTCTTTTTCTATCTCATGTCTTATCTAGAGCCAGGTTGATTTCTCTGCCTTAGCCCCCAGAGTCCCAGTAGGACAGGGACTTGCCTGAGCCACAGCCTGCTATTGGGATCCCGACACTCATCTTAGTTGTATAAACAAATATTTCTTCTGGAACCATGATGCAGTTTCACTGAACATTGCATTTTCTTGCCTTTAGCTTTGTACATTTTATTTTTTGTTCTTCCTTTTTAACAACTCTGAGCCTCAGCATCTTCATCTGTAAAATGGGTTTAAGAGTATCTATCTGGCAGGGTTGTTGAAAAGTTTAAATAAAAAATGCCAGCCCATAATGAGAGCTTGGAAAATGTACGGTCCCCTTTCTGCCAAATGTATTATTAGCTATCTTCCCCACTGGCATGGGTTCCCATGCTTCTGTGAACACTTTTAAGCTGCCTGAGCTCCAGACTGTATGTCATCCTGGTCCTGCCTTGGCGTTAGTGCCTATCTCCCCAGTAAGTCCTCCTGGCCCTAGAGAAGAAAAAAAAAATCATTATTTTGGTTCAAGTGTGATAAACAGTGATTGACAGGCCTGAAAAAGAAGCTGTTGAATAACAAGGGAAAAAAAGCCTCTAATTATTCCCCTTAACCTGTCTGTTATCCCGTCTGTTCAATTCATTCTTTGACAACTGCCTTTCCCCCCTGCTTTAGCTGTTTAGGAATAAATTATTTTGAAGAAATGTGTTTTCAAATAGATTTGTTAAAGCTAAAATGTTGACATTTGGGAAGCTCTCTATATTCTGAATCGCAGCTCCCTTGCCCTCTACCTAGAGACTGGGAATCACTCTTGCTGGGGAACTGTTGGTGATGGTAACTAACAGAGGTGACCAGGGCCAAGTGGGGGAGACCAGCTTCTGGTCCTGGATCCTTCACAATTGGCTGGGTAACTTCTGGCGATCCTTTGCCCTCTTGAGACACAGTTTCTTTTTTTGTAAAATGGACACACCCTATATACCTCTCAGAATGATGGTGGTGAAAGCACTTTGGAAATGCAAAGGATTATTATTATCATCACATGGTGTTCAAAATACTGATTAATTCAGTGAAAGAAAAAGAATAAGTGATGTTGGGCTGGTTGCCCCAGTTCCTGCTCTTGAAACTCAGTCTCTGACCTTGGCCTCTCACTCAGGGTCCTCTGCATAAGTCCTCACATCTCTGTGATGAAGAGAACTATTCAGGGACTCTCTTGGGGCTGGAGCTCAGGCAGAGGTTGGGGGGATGGAGGAAGGGAGGAAGAGGAAGGTTTTAGGAGGAGGAAGAAGGCAGGGCAAGCCAAGATTTTACTGTGGGAGTTTAGAACCACAGGTTTTTGGTCCTTATCATGGTTATTGATACCCCGGCCATATTACTTGCTCATCCTCTCCAGCTGTTGCTGGGCCTGGGGGACCCACAAGTTGCCCTTACGGCATTGTCAGTGACCTGGGCCTGGTTCAATCTATAAAGTGGGCTCTCTTGATAGTGAATCTATTGTGATCTGCATGAAGTACTGAGTGGGTGATGTTAAGGAGAGGATCCTGAGCCAGAAGTAGGAGTCCTTATCTAATCATAGAGTCTATTTTTTTAGAGTCAGGCTGATAGCTGTGCAGGACTCCTTAAGGGATCTGAGCATTATAGTAATAACATTAATAATGAGCACTTTGAGCACTGTTATACATCAGGCAGATGCCAAACAGGGGGACTGCCTGCCTTTCAAGATTTAGAAAAAATTGGCTGCTCCCTGCCCAGCTAAATCTACAGCCTATGGAAGTCTAAACTCTGCCTGCAGATCTCTGTGACTGGAGGTGTATGCTCCCATCATACATGTATGCTCCCATCATACATGTATGCTCTCACATCAGCATTCACATGATTATAGTGTGGGGTGAAGAGAGACTCACAGGAAGAGGGCCACAGCCAGTGCAGTTGGAGTTGCTGTATCTCTCTTCTATCTCCCCTTTCCTCCTTTCCCTCCCCACTCCCCTCTCCTCAATCACCTCTCTCTTCTCCCCTTCTGATCCTGGCTTGCTTTGAAACTGCCATCGTTTTTCTCTCTATTTATGAAAAGTAATTTCTAAATGCAATGTGATATCCTGGACTGGATCCTGGAACAGAAAAAGGACATTAATGGAAAACTGGTGAAATCTGAATGAAGTCTACAGTTTAGTTAATAGCACTGTATCATGTTAATTTTTCAGTTTTAACAAATATATCATGTAAAATATCAACATTAGGGAAAACTTGGTGAAGGGTGTATAGAAATTCTCTGGACTACTCTTGCAACTTTTCTCTAAATCGAAAATTATTCCAAAATAAAAAGTTTAGTTTTGAAAAAATTACTTTCCCTTCTCCTTGCTGATATCTAGGTACCATCTCTCCTAGTTGCATCTTCTACCCTAAGCTCCTTTTCAGGGGGATTTCCAAGCAAACACAGTTCTGTCCCTAATAAAATTTTTATTCTAGTGTTAGCTATGATAATACAGTTTCCTCTGTCTTCCTACACATGTACATTATCTTACTTAATCTTCACAATAACGCATGTGGCAGGTATAATTACTCTTAATTTCCAGATTTGGAAATAGAGGCTCATGGTAGTTAAGTATTATGGCACAGTAAGCAATAGAGACAGAATTCAAATCCAGATTTTTATTCTAAAACTATGCTCTTAACTACTGTATTAGCTTTCTTTTCTTTTGGGAGGGGTCGTACTCTTAGATCAACAGTTAACCTTATTTCATAAGCCAAGTTACCCTGACAATCATATTGTAAGTTGATCATCCCATCTATCCATTGATTAATTCAACATTTATTGAGCTTGCCATCATGTGTACTGGCTGTGTACTAGGTACTAGGGTTCTATGAAAAGTAACCTCACAGGTTGATCCTATCATAAATTCTTAACTGAACAAGTAATGTTGGATAGTCACATTCCAGGCATATAACTTCTTTAGTAAAAGGTAAGCCCTGTCCATTGTTTCTGTGCATCTAGGTTAAAACACCTTTGAAATAAGCCTCCCAAACCACCCTCTAGAGAGCACATAATCTTAACTATCCTGTAATCCAATCTCTGCCTTGCTTTCTCCCACTTCCATGTAATCTTTGTTAAATTCTTCATTTCAAATGCGTGAAAGAAACGGCAAACTGTTATTCTCGGATGCATTTATCTCAGTCTGTTGAGATCTTGCTTCCAGGTGTATCCTCTTTTTTGGCTTAAATACATTTTTATAAAAATTCTCTACAAGTTTGAACATTCTTACGTAGACAGGTTCCAAAAATAAGTAAGACATAATTTCTGCCTTCAAAGGGCTTTAGTCTGGTAGAGGTGACAGGAAAACAGTTTCGATGCAACTAGACAAATCTAGCTATAAAAAAAGTGGAAACGAGGGGCAATGGGGGACTTGGAGGAGGAAGTCACCTACACTTCAGACTCCAGGAAAGGTTTTATGGAGGAAGAAAGACTTGATTTGAATCTTTAAGGACGAATAAGCATTTTTCAGGAGGAATCAAAAGGGTACTGCAGGCCAAGGAACCAGCAGGAGCAAAAGCATGGAGGTGTGAAAGAAAAGGTGTCAGTACTGCGGGCTGCTGGGGACACAGGAAGTCCATGAAAGGGTTGTGAGAGGTGAAATCAGAGATGTACAGGGGCCAGATCATGAGGCATCTAAAGAGAGTCAACTTGATGAGTTTTAAGGAAGAAAGTGACAGGGTTGGATTTGTGGGTGTGCCTGCTGTGAGAGAAAGGAAGGATTAAAGGGGCAAGTCCTAAACTGTCAGTACCTAGCCTACTGACAATCATAGCCTCACTGGGGCTGGATGTAGGTAACCCTGGAGTTGCTTGTGGTCATCTGGAAACCCAACTGCAGCAACAAAAATGAGGTCAATATAGACAGAGAAGCAGAGCTGAAAGATAGAAAGAGTGACAAAGTCCTTCAGAGATATCATTTGAACCCATGAATCCAGATGTGCCTGAAGCTATCTCTAACCCCACCCCACCCCATTCTTTCAAGTTATATGAGCCAAAGAATCTCCTTCTTAGATTAAGCTAGTTCGAGTTGGGTTTCTGTTCAAGTTATTAAAACTCTCTGTGCCTCAGTTTACTCCTCTGTAAAATAGGGATAATGTATTCCCTACCTCATAGAACTATAGTAAGAATTAAATGAGGTTGTATCCATATAGATATAGATATATACACACAATGCATGGTACTGTCTGCATATAGAAAGCATTCAATAAAAGTCATTATTATTATAATTATCATCATCATCATTATCATATTATTAAACTCCTGGGCTTAAGCCCAAAGTCATCAATCTGAACCCACACTCCCTGTCATTTGCAGAAGGACAGCTGTACTTTCTATCAGCTTAATTTCCAAAGGCTCGGGATTTGGCAGTTGCTAGTAGAGCATTTTAATGTGGCTCAGTGTTTTCATTTCTGTCATTTTGTTGTACCTGCCCCCTGAGGCAGCTGAAGCAGAGAAATCCCCAAGAAAAAGAAATATATAAAATAAGAAGCTGTGATGAAGTTCCCTTGTTTTGTTTCAGTTCAAGCTGTTTTTCAGAGTATCTTTTGGTAAGCAAGTGAACACTTGAAACCCAGTGGATCAAAACACAGGTTGCGGCCCCTGGAGGTAACAGATTGGGTGGGTGGGCTGGGGCCAGCAGGTGATAGGGACAATATGGTGAGGCATGGCAGACAGCAGACAGGGCAACAATGCATTCCAGAAGTGGTAGTGTTTAAATCCATATAACAGCATGAAGATCGCCCAACAATTAGAGCCACAGATATCAGAAGCCAGCTTAGAAAACTCTAAAAATTATTTTTAACTACACATACCAGACAGCCGGGCTGGCTCCTCTGGCAGCTCTGCCAATCTCAGCAAATCTGAGTTAGAGTCATGGAAGGTGACAGTAGGGGAGATGATGGGCCAGAACAGCATGGCTTTTGGGTGTACAACAATGAAAGAAAACCTTTAGACTAGGCTGACCCATAGACCACGACAGCATGGCAAATAAGAAGCCCCTTTCTGTTATCACTGTTCATCCAGGCCTTCTACCTGCTCCTGCTTTTGACTGAGGAAAGAAACTTTTGGGTTCTTGACCCATTCATTTTGTCTCTTGCTTTCAGCCCTGCTCTTTTACTGGAATTTAAAGATGACTTTCAACATCTTTGACTTTTCATTGTTTCAAGGGCGGGCCTGCATCTCCAATCAGTCTTCTTTGGATAACACCCTGCCTGCCTAGAACTTGATCATGCACAGGTCTTTCCTGACCCTTTTTCCACCTTCCCACCAAGAGGGCACTGGATGGCTTTCCTATTCTTCTTCCTTTCTCTCCTCTCAGAGACTCTGGTTTATAGAGCTCGGTTGAAGATCTAGGATCTAAATTTTAAGGAGTGCCTTAGGGGATCTGGTGCAGGTGGTCTATGGATCATACATTCAGATACACTGCTTCACAGCTTCCATGAACAAGGTTCTGAAGTTCAGATGGTTTTGACAGTGAATCATGCCCATGCTTTTTACTAGCTATGTGATCTTGGGCAAATTATTTCTTCTCTCTAAGCTTCAGTTTCTGCATCTTTCTAAGTTTTGTGAGGTGTCTGACTCAGCATTTAGAAGGGGCTAGGCAAATAACAGGTGTCAATTATTATACTATCCTGTTGGTAGGGGACTCCAAACATTAAACAGGAGAGATGGTAAAAGCTATTGTCTAGAGAAGAAAAAAAAATTTCATGAAGAGAGAAACAAAGTTAGTGTGTATGGTTTTTTCAGGAATGGATGGTGGTAAAAATCTAACTAATTCTGCCCAGCGTACCTCCGAGGTGGGTCCTGATGATCGCCATCTCCTAGTATTCATGCCCTTGTGTAATCCCGTCTCCTTGAGTGACTAACAACTCACTTCTAGCAAATAGAATGCAGCAGAAGTGATAGAATGGCATTTCTGAGATTTGATTATAAAGACACTGTAGCTTACATCTTGGGCGTGCTCTCTTTTGGATCACTTATGCTGGGGGAAGCAAGCCGCCATGTGAGCAGCCCTCTGGAGAGGCCCATATGTCATGGAGAAGAACTAAGGTTCTTAGTCCAACAGCTCATGAAGAAATGAAGCCTGCCAACAACCATGTAAATGAGCTTGGAATTGGATCCTTCAGCTCTAGTTGAGCTTTCAGATGAGAACACATCCTTGGCCAATAGGATGAGAGAACCTCATGAGAGAACTTGAACCAGACGCACACAGCTAAGCCATAGCCAGACTACTGATCCATAGAAACTGTGAGATAGTAAATGTTTTTGTTTTAAACTGCTAAACTATGGGATAATTTGTTACACAGAGAGATAATACAGCATCTTTGCTACCTGGGCTTTTAATTTAGTTTCTTTCTGCCTCAGGGCTTCTCCAAGAGCCAACTCAAACTGGCAACGATTATAAATGGGGGACTGGACTGTGTAGAGAGCACTGAGTTTGCAGGATCATGCCTGGAGCAGCAGAAAGCATTTTCTTGATGATCTCATCCCTCAGAGAATGGCTGTGGAGGAACACAGAAGCTAGAGAATGAGGCCTTTCTGTGGTACAAGAGCCAATCTTGGGCTGAAAGTGTTAAAGGCTGTGGAATTCCCCTTGACAAGGTTGAGGCTCCCAGGAGGTCACAGGGACAGGATGAAAAATGAGAGGAAATTGGGGCAGCAGTACAGACTTTGGTAGCACTGACATTGGAGTACAAAGAGCCAGTCTCTGCTACTTACTAACTGTGTGACTTTAAATAAGTTGTTCAAACACTTAAACAAACATGAGACTAAACATTTAAAATAGAGATGATAATAATATCTAC
>NW_006443570.1:19321961-19327596 GCF_000325575.1 Pteropus alecto | reverse complement strand
GAATAGTCGATATTGTTATTATTCCTGGAAGGGGCTCAGATTGGAGATCCTGTCTAGATTGTTTCTGCTGGGGTCTAGGTGGGTGGTAGAAACCAGCAGGGCCTTCCAAAGCAGGGGCGTGGAGGACTATTAGGTGAGCCTCTCCCTCAAAAATAAATGTGGGAATAAAAGGCCAGTGGAGACCACCTCAAAAGGGAATCGAAACCAGAGACTTCTGATGAAAAAACCCTGTAGTCTACTGAACACAGGATAAGCCTTCAGATATAGCTGAAGGCTTTGACATAAAGAAACTCTTACAGACAACTTATTCTAAGGAGTCTGTGAACAAAAATGGGCAAAAGTTCTCATCTAGAAGTCATGACTCATGATTCCCCAGAGAATTTATATGGGAGCAAAACCAGAGAGAGTGTATTCGGACCTCATTGATGACAGCAATTTTTTTTTGATGTCAGCAGTTTTACACTGAGGAGAAAGTATCAGCCTAACAAGTTGGAATTCCAGAGAGTATTAGAAAAAAAGTGATACTTCAGATACCAAAGTATTTGTAGAATATATTACAGAAAATATAATTATAAAAGATAGATGTGATTGATCACAGTTGGGTATAAAGATTTAAAAAGATAAATAGATTGAATAATAAAAACATATATGACCACTTCCCAAGGTTCACAAGAGTTATAGTTCTGAGTCGGGTCCATTTAGAAAATTACACATATGTTGAGGTTGCATATATGAATTTAACATAATTCTGAAGATGGAATATTATATACAAGGCCCTACAGAGTACATGACATGATAAGGTTGCCTATATATGATCAGGCTCTAAAGCTTTTGAAACATTAGTGGGTAGAAGCAGAAAAAGTGCATTTTCTGCATCTAAATTTAGAGACCTTAATTCACCTTTGGAGACCTTTGGAGAAAAATCTCAGAATTTCCCTTTAATTATCCAGATGTAAAACATTGTATTCACTCATTATTCTTGAAGGAAATGGTGACATCATTGTTAAACCAACTGTAGATATCGATAATGTAATTTACAACTCTATAAAGCTACCATTTATTGAACATTTACCATGAGATCCTAAGAACCACTTGGGATGCTCATTAAATATACAGATTCTGAGCCCCTCCCTGGAGATCTAATTTGAAGGCCTGGGGAAAAACCATGGAACCCATAAGCAGGCTGAGCTTTCCTCAAATGTTGCTGTGGCTTCAGACTTTTCTGTCATTATCCCACAACCACAATTCTGCTGACCCAAGTTCACATGATTAATAAGTGGTGGAGTAGTGGGCAGAACCTGATTCTCATTCTACTCTAGCATGAAAACCCCTGCGTAGTGAAGGATATGGAATGTCCTACTGGATTGCAAGTGCAGAAGCAGCATGGTGCTTCTAGAGAGACCAAGCCTATCAGTCACCCTGGGTGGGCCATAGACATCTGTCTTAGGAAGACCAGGGCAAAAGTTTTCCCAGTCTGTAAGTACCTGGGTACAAGCCTGGCCCATTGAAGACAAGCTATTGATGCTAGTGTCTTTGTCATTCTACCAACTAAACTGATTATTATTACTTTTATTATTACAAAGAAGCTTCCATCCCAGACCAGCAAAGAGAATTCATATTTCCTAGTTCTCCTTCTCCTTCTACCAAGTAAGGAGTAAACGTAAAATGCTGGGTGACTTGGTTTCTAGTTCTTTCTCCAGCCAATTATTTGCTACAGTCTCAGTTACTTATTTTGGCTTTAGCTTCCTCTCATTTTCTTATGTGTTTAGCAGTGATGCGTCTTGAGACAACATGGCTTAAACTTCTTGATATGTTTTTTTCCTACATTCCCAGCTCCTAGCTTGATGCCTAACAGGGATCCAGCAGGCATCCAGAGAAAGTTTATTGGCTGCCTTAATGAATGAATCAATGACCTTTCGGGTGTGGAGAAGACTCATAGGTACCTGCAGCTCTGTCCCCTTAAGCATCCCCCTTTTTGGTCTTAGAAACGTCCCTTACTTTGCACCTGACGTCATCAGCCAGGACATAGGAGCAACTTTGGTACAGATATCTTTTGCTTAAAGGAAGCCCATTGTGTGAAAACTTACAGTTGTGGGAATAATAAATTATAATGATGGTGGTTCTTTTAAATAGACATCTGTGAGGAAAGATAAGCAAGAACTCACCATAAAGGCCTTACAATTGTGGGCAGGGCCTGGGAAAGGCTGTTAAAAATACAAACAATGAAGGGCTGTCACAAAAGACAGAAAATTGTTTCTCACAGTCATAATCATGCTTTAAAAAAAAACCCAGCTACCATTTTGATGTGTTTCCGTCTAGTTGTCTTTCTTTGCATATTTTCCATAGAGATTGTAGTGTATATACATTTTTTAAGTCTTGCTATTTTTTTATTCCATAAAACATAAACATTTCCCTGTTATTATAAAGTCTTTATAAATATCAATTTCAGTGGTTGAATAATACTCCATTTTATGGATGTACCATAATTTATTTAACTGTTTCCTGTTGTAGATCATTTAGTTTCTAATATTTTCCCCTTTATAACCAAGTAGTTCTGCAAAGAGCTTTGTACATTAAACTTATTCCTCATTTAAGATTATTTTCTAAATAGGAGATCAGGAGTTGAACGCTGGATCCCAGAAAGGGATATTCTTTAGACTCTTGGGAATATATCTTTGCTAATTTGGGGGATTTTCTCATTGTTCTTGAGAATCCTGGCTATGGATTCAAACAAGCTGAGTGCAAACCCTTTCTCTGACAGTAACCTGTATGAACTTGGGCACCTCGGTTGATCTTTTTATGTCAGTTCTATAAATTAGGGATGATGCACCTTCTTCATGGGGTTGTTATAAAGATGAACAAGTAATATAGATAAAGCTTAGTGTTTGACATAGAGTGTGCTCCATATATGTTAGCCACAATTAATTTGTCTATCTTTGGTTATCATTATGTATGGACCTTTCCATTTATGCTCATTGTCTGTTTATGTTTGCGTATGTGTGTATGAATTAAGACACTCTTTTAGAGTGAAAAAACTTAAACAATAAGGGACTCTAAAAGGGAATATTTATCAGGCAACCTACATAGAGCTCTTTCTCAGAGTTCATCTAACTCCAGAGAAAAGCAGGCACCAGTGCCCTGTAGTCTCTACACAGTATCTCTTTATTTTGTTAGTTTTAAAATCTATCATTTCCCTTTATTTTCCTCTTTAAATGTTTCCTTTAAGACTAACTACATTCTTAAGGATTTTTTTTATTATGTTGAGGGATCCTGTGGGAACATATCACCAACTGTGGAACAAATTCAGAGGGAAAACTGGATTTGATTTTCAGAAATCTGTAGTACCGCCAACCGCTCTAGGAGCACGTTTCTCTGTAAACCAGAAGTCCCAAGGCAAGAAGCCTATTCATCTTGACTCCTAGGAGCACAGAGCAGCCAGAGGAGCCGCTGAGGCTTCCCCTCCCACTGACAGCAACTATAAATCCATTTCCTGTCTTGTAATTATGTCTCTTGTAGTAATTAGCCCCTTCATATCAATAAAGCCAAATTTCCATGTGTAATGGGGTGAAGCCTAAGTGTATTAAATGAAGTAAAATGCAGCTTTGGCAGGCGGGGGACCCTTGCGGGGAGGACAATCCTCCTGTTTGCTGAGTCCTACTGTGTGCCAGACTGTAATGGATGCTTTGCACACCATGTTTCATAAAATCATCACACCGATCGTTCTCTCCAGAACCTTCGCCTTTGCTTTCATCGTCAGAGTGCAGCTTCCGCACATACCCTCAGGTGGAAAATCAAACCCATCGGCGGTGCCTTGGTGAACATACGACCACCTGCACTAAAAGCTCTGTGGGTGCAGAAGAAGGAGGTGCTGCAGAAGCCAGACAAGGATTGCTCTCCAAAGGCCAGGTTCTCTCCTGGAATTTCACCTGGACCACATCGCCCCTTCATAGCCTGGAGGTAGGCAGGCATGCATGGAGCCAGCTTTGAGGTGGCATAGAGCTCCTGGCAGGCACTTCAGGATCTCAGGAGTCCAGAGCCTACACAGAGACCCCACTATAGGGGAAACATTAGGGGCATCCCCGCAGCCCTTGGGAGGACAGGGCAGGAGAGTGCGGGTGGACACAAGGCTGGGGGTGGGGCAGGGCAGAGTTAATGGGTGCTGGCTCATGGCCTTGAGGAGGACACTCGGTCTCAGTAACAAAGAGAGCACACGTCCCTTTATCTCACTCGCCTCTATCCTCCTCCTCTCCTTTCTTTTTTCTTCTTACCTCTTCTCAAGCCTCTCTTTCCCATGATTAGGCTATGTTGGGGTGGTGGTGGGGAAATCCATAATCCCTTTGCTTGATAATTTTTATGAGAGAGGGAGATTGGGCAGAAATTGTCAGGAAGGCTAAGAAAAAGGGTAGGAAGGACATTGGATTAGCCTTGAATCTTTGAACAAGTTATTTATATACCACTAAGTCCCTTAGATTCTTGATATCTAAAATGAGGATAATAAAAACTGTCTTGCACACCTTACTGGGCTGGAGAGTGTATGGAATACGTCCCATTTTGATTCAAGAATGTACTGGGTTTTCAATGTTATGTCTGGGGAGACATGTATAAATGCGTATTTATATGTACGTATGCACACGTCCCCAACATCACACACACAATCAACTAAATGTATGTATTTTTATCTTTCAGAAATGTCAAACCACCATATGTAATAATAACTAGTTACTACTTATTAACCACTTGCTGTATGCCAGACCTTATGTTAGCTCTATACCTATTCTCTTATTTAATCCTCAAAACCTTATGAGGTAGATGTTATTAGCCCCATTTTACAGACAAAAAACAGTCCCCAGGTTAAGATGATCTCCCAAGGTCATGGACCTCATAGGTGTTAGAACTGGAACTTGAAGTAGGCCTGAAGTCTGAGTCTTTAGTATCAATTATTGTGCTGTTTCTAAGATTCTGGGCTTTTCCATAGCCAGCCATTTGTGGACTCAGAGGGAAGATATTTCCAAATACCATTTCCCCCGGGCTAACTCCCACCTTCCAGGCCCACTGTGGCTGTGGTTCAAAGTGATCTAATGCTTGAAATGAGAAAAACTTTGAGAGTGCGCTGTGATTTTCATCTCTGCAGAGGCCTAGGATGTTTTTCCAGGCCCCTCCCCAGCACTCAGGGAAGAGAGAGCCTTGGCTAAGCCTTCAGGCTCAGGACAGGAGTACCAGGGAGCTTTGACTAGGCGATGGCCCTTCCACACCAGAAGGTGGCTACCTGCCAGTTAGACTACTGCCTCTCTCCATACTGTATTACGAAAGCACTGTACCCCCTACGTCTTTTCCTTTACTTGCCTCTTCCTTCCTGACCTGGTGCCCTCTTTTTCTTATTACACAGAATTGTAGAAGGGTTCACTACAAGTCCAGCTTCTGTGCCAGGCAGAGAGACTCCTTCTCCATCTTTGTCAATTCAAAAAGTTAGCTGGCAATGGCCATAGAGCTTGGGCTCTAGAACTGAGGGTTCACATTTTGGCTCTGCTACTTGCTGTGTCACTCGACCTGTCGGGGTCTTCAGTTCCCTCCATTTTTTTTTTTTTTTTTAAAGAAGGAGCTAATAACACTTATATTATAAGGCTGGCTGGTATTA
>NW_006443570.1:19313835-19321212 GCF_000325575.1 Pteropus alecto | reverse complement strand
TTTTTTTAAAGAGGGAGCTAATAACACTTATATTCTAAGGCTGTTGCTGGTATTACATTAATTAATACTTATAAACTACTTGAGAGGGTGCTGAGTATATATTAAGTGTTCAGTAGCCCTCATTTTTACCTCATGGTAGACACTTCACAAAGTGCTTTATACACGTGGTTCTCATTTAGGTCACATAACAACCCTATGAATAACCTCATTATTATCTCCATTTTACAGATGAAGAAAAAGCGAGGTTCATGGAAGTTAGGTTCACACAGCAAGTGAGAGAGCTAAAATTCAGCCAGGACTGCCTGACTTCAAATCTCATGCCTTTAACCTCCGTGCTGCACTGTCTCTCAAAGACCTCCTCAAAAAGTCCCAAATACTTTCCTCATCCCCTTCTGGTGCTTCCTAACAGAAATCCCTGAAGTGTAAGGAGGGCTGCAGTTGGCTCATGTCCTGTGATGGGAGGTAGAGGCAGTGTGGTGCTGGTGACCTTGTCGTGAGCTGGACCCTGTAATTGCCAGAGCCCCCTCTAGCACTAACGATGGGGATACTGTCCCCAAATTGACTTGTAAGGGGTCTGAAGATGTCTGGTAGAGTCAAGATGTTATTTGAAGGATCTTAAGGGGTAAGACAGGGCAAAAATAAACTTCGCATTAATTTATTATTCTAATGATCATCCTAAAGATAAGCTTGATCAGATATGAACATTGCTGAGATTGATTTGCCTAAAATAAGAATCTCATTTGCATTTTCCTGATTTTCTCCTACTTCATGTAGCCACATTAAGACAGCTGCAGCTCTCAACAAGGACAAACATTTGAAAAAGATGGATGTTGCCTACGTGTATTTATGAGGCATATAATCCTTCCCACCCACCTGTGTGTGTATTGTAATCTCTTTGACAGAGGAGAGGAGGAGAATTTAGGGAACTTCGACGTGACATCTCTGGCTTGCTAATACAAGGTCAACATTTTCAACTTCCCTTTGATCACATTTTTTAACTTATATAGGAAATATATGTTTATGGAGTCATAATACAGTTGTGGGGTATTAAACCAAATATACTTCCTATGTAAGTAAACTGGATTAGAGAAGATCCTAATCATCTAGAGTCAGAGTTAGAAAATGTAATTTCATATATCTCTTTTCATTAACTATTCACATAAACCTGGAGAGGTAGCTAGGATAAGCATTTTTATTTCCATTTTATAGATGATGAGACTGAGGCCCAGGGAGGTTAAGGTATATGATATAGGCTTTGTAGTTTGTCAATAGTGTCCAAGACCTCTTGACTCCCAACCCTGGGTCTCAAACCCCCTGACTTCCAGGCCAGGGTTCTTTGCTGACCCAGACGCCTGTGAGCAGGCCTAAGAAGAATCACTTCTCTGAGAGGAAGACTTGGCCCTGGTCATCTTTCACCCATTTGACCTTCAATGACCCTTCACTGGGGAGGCAAAACCAGTGAAAATAAGCAAGAGCTAATGATGGACATTTGTACATGCTTCTTAGCAGAGGTGATCACTGATAATAAAGGCCCATGAGGCTATAGCAGCTTAACTTTAGAAAGATCCCACTGACTCTATTCCTTCATGGGGACCAGTCTCCTCTATGGCTGGCCCCTCTTCAACTTGATTTATCAATTAACTTTTGGAGTGGAAAGAACATGGACCATGGAATCAAATAGTCATGGGTTGAGCCCTGGCCTTGCCATTAATGGCAGCTGGTGGTCATAAAGGTGCCCTCTATGCAGAACTTAATTTATTACATTACTTAATTTAATACATTATTTAATACATCATATCGCTCAATCCTACAACACTGCCAGGAAACAGATTCTAATATTATTGTCCCCATTCTGTGTATAGGAAAACAAATTCATAAAAATAGAGGCTAAATAACTTACCCAAGCAAGACAGTCTTGCTCCCTGATTCCAAATCTTATATATTTTTAAAAATTTAACCTAAAAAAATAAGTAATGCATTCATTTGGCTCAAAATTCAAAAGATACAAAAAAGGAAAACCAAAAAGTCTCCTTCTGGTCCCTGTTCCCCAGCTGGTGAGTCCACCTTCCTGGAGGCAGCTGATTTTACCGGCTGTGTGTGTTTCCTTGCAGAGATTTGTTATACCTGTACAAGCAAAGAAGCAAGTCCATTATTTCCGCTCTTTTTGGAGGAGGGCGGGGTAAGGGATGGGGGTGTGCATAAATCCTTTTTTACCGAAAAATTATTGTGAAAATTCTATATATAAGACAACAGTACAGTATTGATTTTGGTCATATTAATACAAAAGTAGTATTTTTAGTTAAACATGCTGTATTCTTTCAATTTTTCTGCCTTCGCTCTTGCTTTTCCTTCTGTACAAAATGTGTGACTCCTTAGTCACACTCCTCATCTGGCAAGCTCCTGGGCATCTTCCAGAATGCAGCACAGATGTCATCTTCTCTTGAGCAACCTTCCTCAATTAACCCCTCTCCCTGCTTAAGGTCATTCATTTCCTTCTTTGTATCCTGACATTTTCCATACTACATTATAATTATTTTTTCAACTAATTGTATTTCCAAATAGTTTGATAAGTCCTAGGAGGGCATTCATTTATTCAACAAATATATATTTTTGGTGAGGTTCTGCTCTTTTTTCTTTAAGTGACGGCATATTAGATATGCTATTCTGCTTCTTGCTTTCTAAAAACCTTTTATTATAAAATAATTTTCATGCATATACGAAAGTGGAGAAAACAGTATGAACCCTCATATAGGCATCAGTCCACTTTAACAATTAGCCACACAGGGCCAGTCTTATCTATATCCAAGGTTCTACCCCCTGCCCCCAATATTTTTGAAACAAACCTAGACATCATATTATTTCATCTATAAATAATTCAGAACATAGCTCTAAAAAATGACTAAAAGACATAATCACAACATCTATCACATGTAAACAAATATATCACTATCAAGTCTGAATTCAGATTTCCCTGATGGTGTGCTCTTTGTCTCTGTCTCTGTCTCTGTCTCTGTCTCTGTCTCTGTCTCACTCTCTCTCAAAGATGCTGCTTTGTTCAAATCAAAATTCAAGCAAGGTCCACACATTGCTTTGGTTGATCCCCTTGTTTTTATCACCTAACAATACTCTTGGAGATCATTTCATACCAGAACATAAAGAACTAGAACTACTTCATTCTGCAGAGTACTCTTGGTATGGATGTTCTATCATTCATTTAAGCAGTCTCTTGTTGATGGACGTTTAGGTCATTGCAAATCTTTCGTTATTACAAACAATGCTGTGTCGAATAACCTTGTAAGTATGTCTCTTTGCACATATGGGGGAACATTTGCAAGATAAATTCTTGGAAGTGAAATTTCTGGGTGAAAGAAATTCACATAAACCTGGAGAGGGTGTTGTAATTTCAAAAATTATCGCTGATTGTCCTTCTTAGAGGTAGTACCCAAGCAATTGTACTTCACTAGCCATGTGGGTGATGACCACTTTTCCAGTCCCCTCCTCAGAAGCAGCGTTCCCTCTCAAACCTCTGTCCCTGAGATTCCCTTTCCTTAGAATGTCCATCTGGTAAACTCCTATTCTTTAAGACTCAGCTCAACTTTCCACCGAACCTAGGTTTAGGGTTGGTGCTCTCCCAGTGCTCCCAGAGACCCCTTTTCACAGCACACATTATACTTCATACTGGGTCTCTCTCCTTCATTGGTTAGTGAGGTTCTTGAGGGCATAGACCGAGGCACACAGTAGGTGGCCTACATAAGTTGGTTCATAGAGGTGCTGAAGGACTGAGAGGTTAGGGTATAATCTCTGGATCTTGTTTGGAGCGCAGAGTTCTGCTGTTTCCTTGGGTGGAGCAAATCCAGAGTCATGGATGCATCATCCACTTTTGTAACCCTCTGACACCCAAGTATTGGAGCCCAGAAAAAATCCCAAACTCCACATTGCCCAGCCCCAGAAGCCTGCAGCAGATGGCATTGCATCACTGAGGCTAGGAGGTCTGATTATCTTAGACCTGCAAATTGTTTATAGATTCTGACCTTTCGAATTGCTTTCTATTTAATATGGGCTGGAAGACCTTGATTTTCGTCATTTTAAAATCTAGGCTTTCTTCCCACCTCACAAACGAAACTGTCATTTTCCAAATTATTATTATCTGGATGGGCAGGAAAGGAATTAGGCTCGACAAAAGCAAGTTAGGTGGGGCAGGTGGGGGTAATCCCATGTGCCAGAGGTGGGGGAGGGTGCAGCAGATGGCTCTCCAGGGAAGCCTTGAAAGCCAGGATTAAAAAGTAATTTTCAGCATGCTGAAAATGGGACTGCAGATTTGGGTCACTGCAGTTAACTCTTGCCTGGCTGTAGGCTGGAACCTTGGTGCCAAGAAGAGGTATCCTACCTAGGGGAGATACTAAATGAGGATGCCTTGGTTTCTCCTCCCTGGGCTTCATGAAGAACATCTCTTAGGCCTTTTCTTGAAGAAGGAGGTCAGGCCCTCAGGATCAGCCTCTTCCTGGAGACAAGACTCCTACTTCCCCTCTGAATGTGAACTTTGTCAGAGGGAAGTTCTTCCCAAGGTTATGGGAGGCATTGTGCTTCCAGGGATTGAACTCTGATCAGAGGCCAAAATTGGCACCTCATTCTGTTATCAAAAGTACTTCAGGTATTTTCCGCATAAAAGATGAAGTGCTGCCCTGCCAATTACTTTCTGTGCTAGAGATACCACAGTGCTGTCACCAAACAGGACTTATCAGTATCTGTCTCTGTTACCAGCTCCATTCCCCCAAATAATTCCTTTATCTCAAGAGCCAATGCATTAAATTCTTTCCCCTGAGGAATGATAGTTTCCCCCATGCGCTCTTGTATTGTAGAATTGCAATTAATGGAGTTTCCTTTTCCCTTTGGCTACCAGGAAGATCGGAGCCAAATTTACAAACTAATGCCATGGTCTCCATGAATGCATTTTCCCCAGCTATCTTATTATCTTATTCTAATTTATATATTCTGATTTTATTTTTAATTTATTTTGTACTATATTGCTGAATGTATATCCCGTATGTTACATCAAATCCTTTGTGCAACTAGTTAGAACATAAATAACTAAACACAGAAATAATTCACACTTTCATTCATTAACACAACTTTTAAAATAAGCACCTGTTAGACGCTTAATACTGTAGTAGATAAGTGGCTGATGCAAATAAAATACACCTAAACATTTATCATCTATTATATACCAGGTGCTATGCCTAGGAACTTTTATGTCATCTATTTTAATTTATGTCCAACAACAATTTATGACATAAGAGTTAAACGATCTGGAATACATACAGCACTTAGACCAGGGCCTGATACATTAAGTACTAAATAAGTGATAGCTATTCTTCTTATTAGATATCGTTATTCTCATTTAAAAAATACGAAACCATAGTTCTGAAAGGTTAAGTTCTGAAAGGTTAAGTTATGTCGTGAGAGTTTGATGAAAATCATGAACCAACTGCCTAGCAGATAGTACGTATAGTAGGCATTTGATGTCTTTTTGGCTACCCAGAGTTCAATGCTCTTTCAGTAACTGACCCTTTATTTCTCTTTTTGGTAAATTCTCCTCCTACTGCATTTGTGGTTCATGTGCTCCAGGCCAAAGCTTCATCCCCAACTCCAGAGGAGGAACATGTGACTCAAGCATGGCCAATCAGAGCTCTTAGTTTATCTAACCACAGGAATTGGTTCAGAGGTACAACATGTGACCCAGATTGGTTCAATCAAAGTGAATCCTAGGATATATGTGGATGTTATTAAGAAGAGACTTGTTCTCTTTATTGCTAGGCCTGAGCCTGACCATATGTATGACTGGAGTTTGAGCAGCCACCTTTCTACTCTGAGTAGAGAGCCCATTTGACAGTGGAGCCAACAAGAGAATGTGGAGGCAAAAAATGGAGAGTGAAATGAGTCCCGAGCACATCATTCTCCTGGGTCAAGTCACACCTAAAGCCAACAGATCTGTTTCATCATAGTTCAGTTGCTGAGCCAATAAATTCTCGTTTTTGCTTTAATCCTGTTCGAGTTGGGTTTCTGTCACTTACCACTAAAAACATCCTAATTTATATAAGGCATTTAACAACGTTTTATATTTTTCTTTTTCCATGTAATGGACTTGCCCAATATCACATCTCATAAATGGCAGCATCAATATTTGAGCTCAGTTCTGGCCCCAAAGCCCATGCATGTCATGTTCCCTGTCTGTAAGAACTTGCACTGTAGTTGGGGTGCTAGACAGAGACAAATAAAACTGGTGGATAATGAGCCAAGGTGGGGACAGCTGGCCACTGTGTAAAAGCTGTGGGCGTAGTGCTTCTGGAGCACCCTCACCCTGCACTCTCTCCAGAATCTGTAAGTGGTCTGGGAGAAGCACAAATGCTGATTCACAGACATGCCAGCTGGCTCTGTGGTTTCTATGCAAAGAGCTGATGCTTCCCCTGCTTATTTAGAGGAGAGATCTTGTCTAGAGCAGAGGCTGGATGAAACAGTGAGGGACATATCTACACTGGACTCTCATTCATGATGTGACCTCTTTGGTTGAGTCATCTCCCTCCTGAGATGGGCTTCCTCATCTGCAAAATGAATCTCGACAAATGAGATACAAAAGAGAAAAGTCATTAAACCAAAAGCTTGCTTCTAGGTAGCCCCAACTGAGTAACTGCAAGACTGGGTCTCTCCTACCTGGGGGCCTTGGAGGGTGTTTGTGAATAAGTCCAGTATTACACCATCTTTACTGCTCTGGAAGGACCCTCTGCTCCCTCAGCTCAAGGCTAGATGTTGCCCACAGTCATCACTGCCTAGATGCCCTCTGTCTGTCACACTCTGCCCTAAACTTCCCCTTAGCGTGCTACCCCGCTGCCCTGGACCTCTGATGAGAAGAGAGTTTTCTTCCCTGGTCCTGTTCTCATGGAGAAACTCCAGGGAGCTGTCTGCTTTTTGTGTCATGGTAAACTTGTAGAAAAAAAAAAAGCAGGGTTTGAGTTACTGGGAGGCTGGGTATGGCTCTGGTTCTGCAAGTTTTGTTACTTCCAGGACATCTCCTGCCTAGGGAAGTGCACCGACTATGCATAGGAGGACGAAAGAGCCAGTGTCCCCACTCAAGGACAATTTCATCAAGTGCAAAAGATATTATTGTTATAAGCAGCATATTCAAAGGAAATAAGCCTGATAAGAAAGAATTCTGCAAGGGAGGTGCTCATTCAGTTTTGCTCACTCTGGGCAACATAATCATGACCCTAATAATCAGCTAGGACCCACCTCATTCAGGATACAAAGATGATTAAAAGAGAGTGCTCGTAAATCTTTAAAAACTGGCTCTCCAGAAAAAAAATGTTTATTATAAATTTAATA
>NW_006443570.1:19308662-19313756 GCF_000325575.1 Pteropus alecto | reverse complement strand
TTAATATAATTTAATATAATTCATATATATGTTTATTATAAAATTTTATAGATAGAAAGGATATATAGCACATGATTTACATATAATAAAATGCACAATGCTTTATCATAAATTTCATAAAGCTAATTGATTCTCACAATGCTTTTATTGACCTTTGTTGAACTCTTGTGTCCGTAGCCAAACTATGGTTGCAATTCAACCATGATTTGACAAAATCAGACGATAAATAAATGCTTGATTATTATCCGATTCAGCAAAGAAAGCATTCATGTCACTGAACGAATGAGTATAATTCCAATGTGAATGTCAATTGATATTTGTTTTTATGTTAAGGAGTAAGACAGAGAAACAACAAAGATGTATATCGTAATGTCATTTGTTTATCAATGACATAGTGACTTCTTTGCTGAATTAGGTAGGAGATTTTGAATGCTGGAAGAATAGTTCCTTAATTTTTTTGTGCTAGTCACTATGTAACAGTTATAGACACAACATGTGTTTAAGTTGAATTTGCATGATTAACATTTTCTTCATTATTTTCTTAACTCTATACAATCAACAATTTCCATGATATTAATACTCTTACTATAGCTGACTTCAACCTACCAATGTTAAGTCACTGAATGTGGAATTGGGAAGAGATGCACAATGACACAACATTACATATAGTATTTCTACCATACAGACACAATCAACGTAAGTAACCTCAAGAGCAGAGATGATAATAAAATATAGTAAAAATAATTAGAAAGTGATGAGTTTTGAGTATTTATTACCTTTATTTTTAATGTAATTTATTTCACTATAAGTATGTGTAATTTAATTTTTAATAATGACCGTATTTAATAACTAGCTTGGAAAACTCTTAAAAATTTAACAGTTGGCTCTTGTGAGCCAGTACAAGCTGGATCCAGCACCCCACTGCCAAAGATAGTGACAAACCATACTCCCAACTCAATCCACATTTGGAAAAGAGAATTAGATCGATTGCTCAGCATACCGATATCTGACAAACTTTTAAGGTCAATTCTGCTTTCATTAGCCATGTGGCTCAGGGAAAAATTCTGGACCACTGTGGAACCTCTAGGCTAGTGCTTCTCAATCTGTGGTCCCTGGACCAGCAGCCTCAGCATAACCCCAAACGTTTGGAAATGCAAATTTCAGGGTGCATTGCCAACTTACTGAATCAGAACTTCTGGGGATAGGGCCCTGCAATCTGTTTCCTATGTTTCAGATACATGTCCAAGGTATTTTTGATACACCCTCAGGTTTGGTGATCTTTTCTGAGGACTATAGTTTGATTAGTACTGCCCACATTGTCCTTGCCCCCATGCTGAAGGTGATGGAGTATCAGCTTTTTAATTCTGAATGATCGTTACTTCTTCCAGCTGCAGTCCAAGTGCACTGGTGAGGAAGAGTTCTAGTCAATCAGTTGCTGTGCAAGGCTTCACTTTCGTCCAATATGCTTTGCAAAACGGAGCTATGGAACAGGTGCTCCTCTAGCCTCTCTGCCCAAAGACTCAGTGCTTATGTGACTTCTGGGGTCAGTATTTTCCTGCACTGTGAACAAAGCAGGGGGCGTTTAAACTGCTTTTAGTCAGCAGAGGGACTTCCTGCTTTGGATGGGGGCTCAATGTAGATGCCTCATTTGTGTTGTTTCATGATACTGACTATGACATAAAGTTAATTGTTATTCCTTCCCTGTAAATTAGCTGAAGTGACAAATCCTGGGTCAAATGGCCTGAAACAATAAGAAATTTATTATTTTTCATAACTGAAGTCCATGGGCTTTAGAGTTGGTTGGTTTAAAGGCTCAGCATCAGCATCAAAGATACAGTTCTTTTCACATCTCTGCTATGCCAACCTTCATATTACTTCACCCTTGTTAGCAAAATGACTGCAGTGATTCCAACCATCACAGTCAGCGAGTACAAAGTTCAGAGCAGGGGTTCTTCACTGGGCTCCATGGACAAACTCAGGGAGCTCTGAACCTGAGTGGGGAAGAGCATTACATCACTAACCTCTAACTAAAATTTGGTATTTCCTTCAATTATTAATGTAGGCAACAAACTCTAGTAACAGCTGTGTGCTATGGTTTTGTCACCAAGAGAAATCACATGTATTTCTACATAATTGTGAATCTATCATGAAATATCATTTATGCTTAACCTCACTAAAATTATAGTAGTTTTAGACCCGCCACTAGATCTTGATATGGAACGTGTTAATAGAGTATTACATATACTATTATTTCACAAATACATTGTTTTAACATTTTAATAACTGTGGTACATTATAATTATTCATATGTAATTCATTTTATATATTTAAAAATATTATATTCTAAGAAGAGGTCCATAGAATTCACCTGACTGCCAAAGGGATCCTGGTACAAAAATTAATTAATGAATGAATTAATTAAACGTTTAAAAATTCCTGACATAGAAGAAAATGAGGGGTCATCTCCTCCCATCT
Organism: Pteropus alecto; assembly: GCF_000325575.1. Lineage (NCBI taxonomy): Eukaryota > Metazoa > Chordata > Mammalia > Chiroptera > Pteropodidae > Pteropus > Pteropus alecto. The sequence goes on along the minus strand of NW_006443570.1, from coordinate 19,311,281 downwards.
CTCTGGTGTTTCTCTCAGGAAACATCATATCCCACTGGCCAGAACTGGGTCACATGACATTCTTGAGCCAATCATTGTGAAGTAAAATGGAATTATTCTTGGATCAATTAGGTCCATACCTGGTCAAGGCCTTGTGGTCAGTTTTCCCTGAGATGTGGAGCTACTTGTGGCAGAGTGGATATCAGAACGAATTGGGACTCTGTTAGGAAAGAGGAAAGGGAGAATGGAGGCTGGGTAGGTCGTCCCTCAGGTGCTGTGGGACTTGCTCTGAGTTGCTCAGAGGTCTGCATCACTTTCTTCCACATATCAGAAGGATAAGGCGAAGATTTTTTAAAAAAACATGTTTTTATCTGAACATTTGAGGAGTGTAAGGAGGGAAGATGGGCTTTTTACCTTTCCAGAGGAAGGTATGCATAAGTTGAGTCTTGGAGAATGGGTAGGACTTTGCCAGAAGAAAGATGGAAAATTGTTCCAGAATGCGGAAATAGTGTATGCAAAGGCTTGAGACATGAACGGGCATGATGAGTTCTGGGGACTACAGTAGTTTAATATTTGGTAAGAGAGGCAGCGGTGAGAAACGAAGCACCAACATGGAGGGCATTAAGTACCAAGGTTAGGGTTAGAATTCTATCCTGATTAACACAGGTAGTTTCTTAGAGGTTTTACGCTGAGCAGTGATCCTATTTCGTTTTTCTTCAGAAAGATCATTCTGGCTGCAGTCTGGAGAACTGATAGAAGGAATGAAAGACTTAAGGCCACTTAGGAGTCTATTGTTAAACCAGAGGAAAGAAGTGGTCTGAACAAAGGTGACGGGGGGAAGAGGAGGGGAAGCAGGGGAGGGGGAGGGCGGGGGCTGGAAAAGAAAGAATGGCCCTGACAGAACTTAGAGGAATGAGTAAGACCCAGATGACCCCCATGTTTGTGACTTCAGCCAGTGGCAGATAGTAGAACCATTCAGTGAACAGGAAATAGGAGGAAATGCAATTGGGGGCTAGGAGAGGTCAGAGCTGACGATAAGATTACAGGCTCAGAGGTGGACAGATTGTGATATAATTTTGGCTCCTTCTGGTCTTGGCTTCTCGTTTCTTTTATTTTCCCTGAAAGCTTGGAACTTCCATAACTTTTCCACGAGAACCATGAAGCTAAGCCTAAGGGCTCTAAGACCACTGAGGAAATAGGAAGTCACGGTGGAGAAGGGATGACACCCGGTGATATAATTTTTGGTCCACTGCTCCAAAGACTGACTAAAACAATAAAACCACTAATTCTGTCTCCTAATACACCAGGAAATGAAAGCTTTGCAGGAAAACCAACTTGTATTATAATTATAGGCTTTTAAATAAGTATCACGGGTGATATTTAGCACCAAACAATGAGGTGTTGAAGACCTTTTGTTTTTTGTCCTGTTCATAGAGTGAAATCAGACTCATCAGAATTCAGGAACTTTTAAATAGATTTAGAAAGTGACTCTGAGCCAAGGTGCCTGCCACTTTACAGAGTAAATTATCAAGGCAATAAGAAGTTGGAACTTCAGCCTGGGGAAATGGTTAATTGCTTTGCCCTCTAGTTATTGTTTTGGTCCTGTGCTTACTGTAGAGTATGGCATTCCAAGAGAGGGGCTATAAATTTCACGGCAGGGGAGACCTATGCAGTGGTGGGATGGAGGCAAGAAAGGCAAGCAGTTATTTTTGCTGAGGTTAATTATCAATCATGAGAAATATGTACCTTTTTTTAGGCGGTGCCAGTTAAACAGAACCCAGTCGTTTTTGGCTTCTTCCTGTGTTTTCTACTCCCTTCCCCCACTCACGCATGTCCATCAGCAAAGCAGACACATGTGTGGACCCATTCAACAAAGCCTTGGGCTAGCCATTGTTTTAGATGCATATTGCACACAGGGTCCTTAGTCATGGACTTTATTAATCCAAGTCCTTTAAAAAGAGGATGCCTGGCTTGAGGAAACAAATTTCATGAGGAAGTATGGACGACTGTATTGATTTCACATACCCTATATCCCCACCCCACCCTGTCCTGGGACTCTCGTTGTCGTTACTATTTCTGGATCTCTTGTCCAGGGCTTTGAGCTGGACAGAATATAACAGTTATGCCACCCTGTTCTTAGGAGCTGACAGGCAAAGTCTGGTAACATTCACATGACTTTGGCTGCTGGGGGCGGATGCAGCCGTGGCTGTGGCTGTGGCTGCTTTGGGTGTTACCTGGTGGGTGGGGTGATGGAGAGACAGGTGGGTTCTTTCACACGCTGTAAGTATGTGAAGGCGTTTTGTGCTGTTTGTGTCTTCGCCTTGCAAACTATTGGATGCCTCTGCTCAAACAGAGGCCAATTCTCCAGCACACAGCTCTACTCAAGTGCTGCCTTAGGGAGTGTTTCCTTTGCAGCCAGGCTTGTAAACCAGGCTCTCTCTCCAGCATGTCCTCTCTGGCAGGGAACAGGTGTGCAGATATTTGGGGCTGTTTTGACAAGGCTGGCACCAGGAGCTGAGGAGGGAGGAGGTACCCGAAGGCGAGGGATCAAGTCAAGGGAGGTCAGCTGTGGGCTGGGCTGGCAGTTGGCTCCAGAGTCCAGGCTTTACAGAGGTGGGTCAGAAGGCCCTGCTAGTAGCA
>NW_006443570.1:19300175-19308550 GCF_000325575.1 Pteropus alecto | reverse complement strand
GTCTAGGCCACGTGCTGCTGGCCCTGTTGGCACTGCCTGTGGGGTGAGTGGTTATATAGCTGGCAGGCTGGTGAACCTGGACTGATGCAGGCAAGGGTGGAGACACCAGAATAGCATTTTCCAAAGTTTGTTCCACTGAACACTAATTCTGTGGAACCTAAAAAGGATAAAAAGGTTCTGGGATTACACAAATTAAAGAAACACTGAGTTGAATAAAGGAAAGTGGATCTCTTTACTGAAAAACCTTCCAAACATAATTTGCTAAGGAGTGTAGTAAACCTTTAGGTAGAGATTAGAGCATATAATGTTTCCCAAACCTGTTTGACTATGAAACACTTTTGGGGTGTCGCATCTCTTGGGATAAGGGTTCCACAGGACATACTTTGGGAAACAATGCCCATACTTTCCTTGCATACTGCATTATGTAACCAGGCTGAGTGCTCAGATCCTGGTACCAGGATGGTGGGTTTTGAATCCAGCTGTTGGTGGGGCTACTGAAGGCCTTTAGATTTGGTATTTCTTCCAATACCAGTCAATGAATATGTCGTAGAGAGTTCTCTAGGAACTCAGACCTCTTGATATTAAAATAAGACTGATGATCGTAAGCTGCTTTGCTCAGAATAGTGCTAGTCATGGAAGGTAGTAAAGTAGGAGAAGTAGCTAAGAGGTGCCTGCCTGTGGTAGTGGGAGTTGCCAGTGGTAAATAACCTCAGCCTTGAACAATAGAGAGAGGAGAGGACTAGTGGAAGGTGAATATGTAGGGAAGGTGAGGTAACATCACTAGGCTGAGTGAGAGGGAGCAATATGGTGTGGTAGCAACAAGCTGGGTTCTAGATTTGGATAGACCCCATTCAAATCCCGGCTTGGCTGTTCATTGGATGTGGAATCCAGGCTAGTTTCTTAACCATCGTGAGCCTCAGTTTCCACATCTATAAAATGGGGTTAGTAATAGTACCTACCTCCCAGGGTATTTGTGAAGAATAAATGAGACAATACCTGTCGATCACTTAGCACATGACCTGCTACAAATCAGGAGCTCAGTGAGTATCTTCTAAAAAGTTCTGATGCAGGAACAAATATACGTCAGTTAACAGAAGGGACCAGGGAATGAATGTGCGTTGCTGTATACAGAGGGCAGGCACACAGAGGCAGGGTGAATAAGTGAATGGACAGATTTACCTTGGTACATTTAGGGTGGCTGAGATGAGAGAAGGAAAGAGGCACAACACAGAATTAGTTTTCTGCTTCTGGAACTTGGGCCATCCTGTCCTCAACTTGGCTTTGCTCTTGCCAGTCAGTGTATGGGTGAAAGAAAACTACTAACACGTGCAATAAACTCTAACCTGTGCCATTTAGAGTCTAGAATCCCTTGACATGCAATGGGGCGGCGGGCTGGGGGTTGGGGGAAGGATCTCTGCCACTGGAAACCTGGTATCAACTTATCAAGGGAAAGAAAAGGTCACTGGCATTTTGGGATGCCTGGAACCTAGTGAACCAAGCAATGAGGTCACCAATGCACCCTTTGGCTGTAGAGTTCCATCTCTTAAAGTGATTCATATCCTAATGGAGGAGAGGAGGCAAGATAATGAGCAGCTGCTTCTCCTGCTCTCTGTGTATGGTGCTGTCTCCAGGCCAGGCACAGGCAATTTCAGGAAATGATCTGAGGGTTCAAGGTGAGGCTTGAATGTGGTGAAGCAGTTTATACCACATGAAGGGAAAATGGGGTGCAGCTGGCTAGTGAGTTATTAAGGCCACACCTGGCCAGTTTCAAAGAACATCCTCCTTGATGTGGAGAGGATTACTGGCCAGTTCCTGCTTGATTCTCTGAGGGGTATAGGTGAGGTGAGGGTGCCGGCAGCCCTGTTTCGTATTGTCTCCAGAACTGCCTGTGCCGCAGGCCCTGGATAGAGTTCTTTCTGGGCGTGGAGGATGTGCGCTGAGGCGGTGTTTAAATCAAACTAGAAATAGCATCAATAGCCAACTTACTATGTTAGAGCCTTTCCACATGCTAACTCACTGAATCCTTCAACCCTGTGTGGTGAGTTTTCTCCATTAGCCCCATTTTGCAAATGGGGAAACTTGTCCAAGGACAGATTGAGTGACTTGTAGAGGTCATATTAGTATTAAGAACCAGGATTTGAACCCAGACTGTATAGCTCCTGAGGTTAGGTGTCGACCCACTGTGCTATCTTGAGATTTAGCAGAAGTGGAATTCAGTGGTGACCTAGGTGCGATACATGGGGGAGGAGGATGAGCCCTTCATCTGGCTTGGTCTGAGCTCTGTGAGGCAGGGTTGAAGTAGGTGGCTGGATCAGAACCGAGTTCAGGCCAGAAATACAATCGTCTCGCAGACAAAAGCAAAGAAACACAGAGGCTACTCAGATACATTTTACTGAGTAAGTTGCTCGTGATCTGCCTCAGCAACATTCGCAGTATTTGGGTGGTAGAGATGAGGTTATCCCCTGGCCCTGTGGTAGTCTCTTATGCTTCAGGGACAAGAGGATTCTGATTCCTGGGAAGCAGGAAAATGGCACTGGCTTTAGAGCTATATAGGTCTGGCAGGGCTTGAAATCCAGTTCCAAATCACAGTAACTGTATGACTGGGAAAGTTATTTAACTTCTACGAACTTCAGTTTTCTCACCTGTACAATAGGGGTAATAGTGTGTGCCTCACAGCATTGTTAAGAGAAGTCAATGAGATGATGACTACATGTCATATAGTGCTTGGGGCATGGCAGGTGCTTGATTCAATGTAGGTTCCTCTGCATGTTTGCCTTCTTTCTCTTTCCTGGAAAAATATGATTCTCTAGGGTGAATTAAAAAAGAACAACAGACAAGTGGTGCAGCTGCAGGGCCCACTGTCCTCCTTGAGTGCCTGTGGCAAAAGAGAAAGTTATTTCTGATTCCAGCTGTGCTTGGAGAGGACAGGGCTGCAAAGAGAAGCCCGCTGGCCCTGCCCGGTGGTGTGTCTGTGGTCGCCATTGTCATGGCACCGATTCTGCCCCAGGAACTGACCCCAGAGACTGTACGCACAAGCAGGATGGGGCTGAGGCGGGGCCCGAAGGGACAACTGGGAACCTCGGCAGGGAGCTGCACCTTCAAGAGGACTGAGACTGGAGGAGGTAGCTCTGAGGCCTTGACCTGAGAGGGAGGACATGACGGTGACTCCTACCTAGCAGGAAGGCCAGCCTCTCTCCAGGAGACAGCCACAGTGGGGTCCTAGGTTCAGCGCCCAGCTACTCTCTCCTTTTTCCTGCCCTTTCTGGAAAAAGAAACTGGGTGAGTGCTTCCACTGGCTGCTCAACTTGCTCCCTGAGCCACTGAAAAAGAAGATGGCTAGAGACATAAGGCAAGTGGAATGCATTAATTCATTCATTTATTCAACTAATATTTATTGAGCATGTATTTTCCCCACACGTGTCCTGGACCATAGGCTAATGCAGGTCTCACTTCACAAACAGCACACTTACTAGCAGTGTGACCTTAGTCAAGGCACTTAACTTCTCTGGATATCAGTTTTTTGTACAATGGGTAAGAAGTCACCTACCTGGTATATGGCAGGCATTCAAAGAATATTGTTTCTCTTTCTTCCCCACCTTTTCCTCCTTTACAAATGTCTGCTGATGGAGGGAGGATCAGAGGCTGCCAGCACTCATTTGCATGTGATTTTGTATAAATGTAGGATGTCTTTTAAGCTGAGGAGGTGAAAAGCTGCCAGAGACCCACTTTTGGCGTCACTTGTTCTGCTCACCATGCCTGTTTCAGTTATCTATTCCTGCAAAGTAAATCAAATCATCCTCCCAAAGTAGTGGCTTAAAACAACAACGATCTTTTTATTATCTCTGATGGTTCTGTATATTCACTGGACATGGCTATGTGGTTCTCACTCAGGATCACTTGGGCAGTTGCAGTCATGGTAGCTGGAACTGGAGTCATTTCAAAGGCTTCCTCACTCGCATGACTGGCATTGATGATAGCCTTTGGCTAGGATCTCAGCAGGGGCTATCAGCCAGACGTATCACTTCTCCTTGTGGTCTGGGCTTCCTCACAGCGGGCAGCTATTTCAAGACTGAGAGTTCCAAGAGAATCGGGTAGAAGCAAAAATGTTACTTCTGTCATAGTCACAAGTCTGCCTAGTTTCAAGTGGAAGGTGGAAGAAATGTAGACTGTATCTCTCAGTGGGAAAATCATAGTGTCACGTTGTAAGAATGCAGAGGATGGGAGATCTTATAGTGATCCGGGACAATAAAACCTGCCACACTGCCCAACTAGGAAGAACTTCTGGAAGGAAGGCTCGTGGCTTGACTCCCAGGGATGAAGTTGCTAGTGCACAGAGAAACACAGGTCCCTTGAGAAAAGGCTCTGGGTATGAGGTGGGGGAGGGAGGGTTCAGTCACTGCTAAGGTAGTTCTTATCCTCCCAGAGGGCAATAGGGCAGAAGAATGGAGAAAGGAAAAAACAACATAGCCTGGCATTATGGGAATTTGTTAAGTTTAAGAAAGAGTATCTAATCTTTATTTGGTGTTCTGATCTTTTTCCAGGAGACCTACTTAAGCTACTTGAGGACGGCCCTGGGAACTCAGGGGATGAGGAAATATCCTGGGTTAGAGGTCAGTGGGCACTGACCCTGGCACCAGGTGAGAGTAGCTTCAGACTTCTCTCAACATCCCTATTTCACCCCAAAGTGGATGGCCATTCCTATCAGGAGATAATAGTCTGGTCTCTTCTCTGATGTGCCTGGGACAAGCCTACATCCTGTATGAAGAGAAATCACCACACATGTCCACCATTCAACCTATTTCTAAAAGCTTAATAAATATGTGAGTGAGTTTGGAATTAGTCTTAAAAAAAATAATTCTCCAGGCAGAAACAGAATGAAATATGTGAAGAAATATATGATCACTTTCCATGGAAAATAAAAGAAGGAGCTCTCCCTCTCCACCCACCCTGTGAATGAGGCAGAGATTAATCTGTTGAAATCAAATGTATAAATTATGCATGGATGGGAACTGGCTCAGGCAAAAGGTATCTGATAGGGTGCTGATGGAAATGAAAATGAGGCTTGAAAGATCAATTCTGCTTTTAAATAAGCTCTAGCCCTGCTCAGGTCCCTGGGTCTGCCTGGCAGAAACACCCTGACTTATCAAATTAGAATACACCCCATTCCCAAACCTTTGGAACGTGTACCTTCAAAGTACTTGCTAATGTTTTGGATGATATTTCTGTGCGTCACCAGGAATAATAAAAAGGCAATAAAAGTGTGAAGGCCCATATTTTTGCTGCCTGATGGCTGATGTAAATCAAACCCACCTCTTCAAAGGGGTAGACAGGAAGTTTTACGGTGTGGGCTACTGCCTGCCAAGGGAAGAGGGGTGAGTCTAAGTCTGGAGATAAGTGTTACCTGCACTCCAGCCATTGCTGTGTGACCCTCAGCCTGTCATTTTACCTCTCTGGGTTTATTGCTCTTCCATCCACCTGTCCACTTTTAAACTCACCTATTCATTTAATTAATTTTATGAGTACCTGCTATGTGCCGGACACTATGCTACACACATATTTGGTGCTAACTAAATACAATCGGTTCAAAGATAAATAGAGCAATTCCCTGTCTTCAAGAAATTCCAGGTCAGAGAAACATAAACAGACATACACCACCTTGTTAGTGTTAAACCAAGGTGCTTTGATCACAAGATTTAAAGATGGACAGGTTTATAAAGGAATAGAGATTGTTTTGCCTGACAAAGAGGATTACTCCCTAGTAATGATCATCTGACCAGAGCTTCACAATGTGTCCTCCAAGAGTCTTTAAGATGACCTCTGCTGAGAATATAGAAGAAGAAATAAGCTTAGATTGCATGCAGCAGGAGCTATTTAGAGGAGGTGAAACAGAATTTGATCATGCATGTTGTAGGTGAACGAGCGAGATAGTGATGGTTGATGTAGCTCTATGAGGTCAGGGACCTTCTCTGTATCTCCAGGGCTTTGCACAGGGCCTGGCTCAAAGAAGGTGCTTTCCAAAGTTTTCTTTAACAAATGAATAAACAAATAGTCCCTTGCCTGGTGTTATTTCAGAATGGAACAGATCCTGCCCTGCTTGTACGAGCAAGGTACACACTTACCTAACAACCTGGCTCGGGAAAGATGTGGCCCTTGCCTTTCTTCTATGATGTTATTTTGAAGTGATGGCTCACTTCCTTTTTAAAACGATGTTATTCAGGGTGTAATATACATGCAGCAAAGTACATAAATCTTAATTGAACAGCTCATTGAATTTTTATGTATGTCCACACCCATTAACCACCAGCAGATCAAGATATAGAACATTTCCTGCTCCCCACAGGGCTCCTCCATGCCCTTTCCAGCCCCACAGAGGAAATCGCTGCTCTGACGGCTCTGCTAATCTTCCTGTAGATTCCACCTCCACATTCCTATCCTCTAAGAAAAGAAAGATATTTAAAGGTAAATTCACCTTTATTCTAGGGAAAAAAATATTAACAGGTTGATTTTATTCCTCCTGACATTAGAAAACGTAGAATCACTCAATGTCAGCTTGGCAGTGGTTTTGCACATCTAGGTCAAGAGTACTTCACTTTTTAGGAAGCGAGGCTCAGTCTCAACATCAATTTATTCCATAGACCCTGCAGGAGAAGAGCTGTTGTTGCCTTTTTTTTGGTGTCATTTAGTGTAAGAAAATAATGGCCAGTGGTTCCCAGGGCTGGGGAGAGGTGGGAATAACAGGGAGTGAGTGTTTAATGGAAACAGAGTTTCAGTTTGAGAAGGAGAAAAAGTCCTTGGAGTTGGATGGTGGTGATGATTGCACAACTAATGCCACCGAAGTGTACACTTATAAATAGTTAAGATGGTAAATTTTATGTTAAGCATATTTTACCACAATAAAAATAAATAAAAGAGATAGAGTATTATTAAAAAAGAAAATAATAACCAAAATTCCTGTGAATGCAGTGACTGCTTTAAGATAAAATTTCATTGTGTTAATAACTGTAAATTCGATGTTCATTTGGAAGACAATAATACATGTGAGAGTGAGAGCTATTCTTTTCCCCAACAACCGTGTAAGGTACATGCAAAGATTCCTAAACTGTAACAATGCCTGCAAGACCCCTGCTTCTCCCAGTGTCTGAGACCACAGAATGAAATTTACTCTTCATTCCAGCACCCCTCAATTGAAGACTCTGAGGCTCGGATCGGGGAGTGACTTGTCCAGGGTCACACAGCTGGTTTATAGCAGAACCGGGATAAGACATCTGGCCTCCGGTCCCTTCAGTAGGTGCTCTTGTCTCTGCAACACCTGTGTTCTGTGCCAGCCGAAGATCGCATGTGATCTTCTGAGCCTCGGTCTTCTCTGTTTGCTGCAAATACTTAACTAGATATGATTACCAACTTGGGGACTCCTCACTTGCCCTTCCCATTGAGGCAGGAAGTCGGATATACAGCCAAGAGATGGGGCCTCCTGATTCCTTTGTAATTTGACCCTGAAGCTCAGTCGGGAAGCGGGGCCTGATATAGGCTCATTCTTATCATCAAGGCTGTGTTATGGCTCCTGTGAACAAAGACAGATGCACCTGGAGGCACAATGTTCAAAGCCCAAGGCTGAGAGTCGAGTTTCAGAATAGAGGTGCTGTCAGAGGCGAGAGTGGGTGCCTTGGCTATTTTGGCGAGAGCTGACAGTAAGGAATTCTCTCTCACAAGCTGTGCAGAGCAGTTTGTGTTGTGGGCTGTCCTGCCTCCGCTTTCCCTTTCCCAGGCTCGGTGGGTGCTGCTGCTTCCCAACCCCCTTCCCGACACTGCTAACGACATCCAATTAATTCAGCATAATATGGTTCATTACAAGTCCTTAGATTGGTAACATTGTTTTCTCAGAGTGCAGAGCAGCCTTCCTGGACTTTCTTAAAGGGACAAGGCTTTGAGACTAGGAGGAGGGAGAGGGCAGAGTCCTGCTTTATCTGCCCAGTTGGATACCAAGGAGATGGTGGGTGCCTGAGAGAGGCTGGGCTGTGCTCACTCCAGCAAAACACATCCTTTTGGGTGCCCCCACAGCCCTAGTTAAAAATATGATGGAAATGGAGATGTGGCAAGACACTCCAGCAAGAACATCAGGCCACCCTTGGGGCCTACCAATAGGTGCCATTCTTGTGGAGCTAGAGGTGTCAGTTTTGTGCAGTTGATGACTGTGAGAGTTCCTGCAGGGGTGAGGGTGAGGGAGAAGGAGACCCTGGCCCAGACCCAGTGAGAGAGCCTGCAGGGTCTGCTTCAAAAAGGGCCTGATCTTCAGTGGGGAGGAAATGCTTAAGAGAGCCAGGACCTGCCTAAGCAGGGGAGCGGGCATGGAAGGAGTGTGTGTGTGTGGGGTGGGG
>NW_006443570.1:19298906-19300116 GCF_000325575.1 Pteropus alecto | reverse complement strand
GGTATGGCTATGAGCCCATGACTGGGCTCATAGCCATACCCTACCCATGGTGTGACTGTGGCCTCCTTGATCTTTATTGTCTTTGATCAAGAGCAAGATAATGATACCTCATTCTTAGGATTGTGAGAACAAAATTGGGTGATGGGAGGCCTTCGATGTGATTGTTAAGGGAGGAGGCTCAGCAGTCAGATGGCCTGGGTTACAATCCTGGCTCTACCACTGTGCAATCTTGGGCAAGACACTTTGCCTCTCTAAGCCTTAGTTTCCTCACTTGTAAATAGGAGTGTTGTAAGGGTGAAATGAGCACTTAGAAGAGTCCTGGCACACAGGAGGTGCACAATACACGTGAGCTATTATTACTTTTATTGAAGATGTGTGTAGCATGCCCAGCATCCTGTCTGGAAGAAATACCGTGGAGGCTCGAAACTGTTCATCCCATCCATCTCCCTGATGACTTAAATGCCTTGTTTTTAAGTAGAGATATTAACCCCTACCTACATCAGAGGATTTCTATATGGCTCTTCCACAGAACCTGTCCTAAGCACTCTGTTCCCACCCCAGGAGAAAATGATCTTCCCCTTGCATGCCACTGCAAGGCTGCAGACTTCCATCTGGGCCCTTGAACGTGTGGGTATTGGTGGCTATTTTCCTCTTGGAAGATGGGACTGTGAGGACTGTGGCATCACTCTACCTCCACACTTCTCTAGCGCCTATCCCATGGGAAACACTCGGGGTGAGCCGGCATGGGCTCAAGGGCCATGTCAGCTGGATGTGGGAGAGGACACATGTCAGGACAAGCAAGAAGGTGTCCGTGTCAGTGAGTGGCTGCTGTATGAGCTGGGAGTAGCAGGGCTCATGCCCACTGAGGCCCCAAGACTGACTCCCCTAGATTCTGGATTCTTCTGAAACCCTCAGGATACGCAGGGGGAAGGATTGGGATAGAACAGAAGGGGAAATTATGCAACTATCCCCCTGTCCCTGCTCATCCCCATCCCCCCGCCTGGTCCCCCAACCTTGGTTAATCACCAAGTCTGCAACATTAAAATCTCCGGGGGAGCAGTTATGAACCCGGAATGCCCAGGCCTTACTCCAGACCAATTAAATCAGAACTCCCAGGGGGTGGGACCCAGGCGTGCGTATTTTCTTGTCAAGTCCTCAGGTGATTCCAGTGTGCTACCAAGGTTAAAAATATCAGATCATCTAGGGAAAG
>NW_006443570.1:19286944-19298896 GCF_000325575.1 Pteropus alecto | reverse complement strand
GGGAAAGACACCGTTTCAGAGTCTTGGGAATCGCAGGATTGAATGATGTGTCTCAGCAGCCCGTTGTTTCAGATTTCCAGCGTTGCTGTCTTAGAGGGGAGATGCAGAGTTACCGATATTCACTGGGCATCCACTGCCACGAAACCCCTGCCTGAGCGCTGAAGGGAATTTGCTAATAACCCATGGAAAAGATCATAATAACATTTAATAAGTATCTAGGTATGCCCAGCACTTAATAGACATTTGCTGACCCTCACAAAAACTCACAATTTCTTTACTCCATTTTGGAAATGAAGAATGTAGCGATGCTGCCAGCATCCTGTTAGGACCACTCACAGACTCAGCTAGAAACATCTTCAACCAGTAATGAATGGAGAGTCGATGAATAAACATCCCTGTTTTTTTCACCTCTAGGCTGGGACAGCTCTGAGGTATATTCTATACCAGTGACTTAAACTTGGCTGCATATTAGATCACCTGGGGAATATAAAATTTTTTTTGATGCCCAGGCCATATCCCAGACCAATTAAATCCAAGTCTCTGTGGGTAGGACTCAGGCATGTGTATTTTTTAAAGCTCCCAGGTGATTGCCATGTTCAGCCAAGTTGTAAACCTGCAGTCTACATCGTCTCCCAGAGTTGCCCAGCAAGAGTGAACCCCAGTTACCCAGTGTGGTAACACGCTCGATAATGCATGTTAAGAGACCCCAAACAGGGGTCTCTTCCTTTCTCTGTCTCACTTCCCAATTCGCCTCCTGGAAGTTCCTGGGATCACCTCCCAATCCACTTCTGATATTGAATCTTGATTTTAGGTTCCACTTCTGTGGGGGATCAAAGGAAGCTGAGATCTGGAAAGGTTAAGCATCTTGCCGAAAACCTGACAGCCAGGACACTGCAGAGCCAACATTTCAAGTCCTGCTCTCCACAGGTGTTGCGGTATGATGGACGAGACAGGTATTCGGAAAATTACAATACAAGACAAAAGGAAATGAAAGATCAAATAGATCTTCAGACAAATGCCAGAGTAACATTAGACTAAAAAGATATAAAAATAAAAATAAAAACCAGCCTAGCAATTAAATGTGATTGGGAGTCAGAAAAGGCTACAGAAGTCGGAATTATTTATGCTAAGCGCCTGGGGTTGGGGAGTCCCTCTGACCCCACCCTCTTCTCCCCGCTTACCACCTACCTCTCTGGCACTCACAGCACTGGCTTCTCTTGGTCCAAAAGGCATAGTCTGCTCCTGCTACATGGCCTTTGGCTCTGTTCTTCCCCCTGCCTTTATAACTCTTTCTTCAGATCTTGGAATGTTCCCCTTTCCCCATCACTCAGAATTCAGCTCAAACTTCACTCCCTTGGAGAGGCCCTCCTGGGCTATATTGCCCTTTCTCTTTTCTCACCCCACAAGTCTCTCTCACATCACCTCATTTTGTTTTCTTTATTTGCACACAACATGTTTGAAATTCATCTGAGGTCTATGTCTATTCCCTTCCTGATCCCGTTGGTCCCCGCTTCAAGGATGCATAGGAGTAGGTAGTACCATCTCTGTCATGTGTGTGTCTGTCCTCTCAGCTCCTAGAACCGGGCAGGCCCAGAGTGCCATGCAGCAGGGCCTGGTGACAGGAGGGGGTCAGGATGAATTCTGGGGGTTGGGAGCAGGGTAAGCTGTCTTTGCTCTTCCACACTGCATATGTGATGATGAGCTGTGCTCAAGTGGCCAAGCTGGTCTAAATGAGCAGTTCCTAGCAGTGACCAATCAATACTGATAGAGGAGCTAAATCAGGTTAAGCCCCAGCTCTCCTGGGTTGGTGTCATGCCATAAATGGCTTCTCAGCAGCCCGAGGTCAAAGGCGTAACTCTCACCCAACTCCCATCCCCCACTACCTACGAAGGGCCCCTACCTGTTGCCAAGGAAGCCTAGCAGCTTCATGCATGTATGCTCTGGGCCGTTGCTCTTCTTCTGCCCTGTCTTTCTCTCATTCCACGCACTAGAATGCCTTTTCCTTCTGCATTTTATTTCTGTGCCCAAGGTCTGAGGTGGTCACGCACACGCTGACATTTAAAGACCCAGCTGAGAAATCAATCAGTGTGGTCTGTCCTTCAGCGCCTCAGGAACCTGTGTGGCTGAGCCAGGCCTCATCTGGCTCACACCCTATCGATTTGTAACCGTATCTGTGGGCTGCTGAAATTATAGTGTAGAACCTGCTTTGAGAGAAATGAGAGACAGTGTAGCAGAGTGGTCAGGAGCCTCAGGAGCCATACTGCCTGGCCTTGAATCGCAGCCTCTGTCATTTGCTAACTATGTGACCTGAGCCACTTGCTCAACCTCTCTGAGGCTCCGTAAAGGGAGTCGACTGGAGTATCTGCACTATAGGACTACAGCAACGATAGAATGAATTAATAAACGTAAAACAAGAGAAGGACACCTGCTACATAGTGCTCTATTAATATTAGTTATTGTTATTGTCTTTGGACTGGTGACAGTAACAATGCCCACTTCCCAAGATTATTATGAAGATGAAATGAAATAACTCAAGTGGAATCCACTTAGTGTGCTGTAAACACTCAATACATATTAGTTCTGCCCACAACTTAAGGAGACACAGTCTGGTGAATATAAGCCAGGGGTAAGGATCCCCTGAATTAATGATAATCATTTAGGAGTAAAAGAGGGTTTGAATTATGAATTCAAACATTATCCAACTTTTTGGGAATATGGCCATCAAGTAGAGCAAGGTAAGCCTGCCATGAGTCTGACTGGGAGTCAGGCAGTGGGAAGCTGCTTTGTTCCAAGGAGCTGGTTCAGTCTGAGATGAGATGAAAGGCCATCTGGGCCAGGGGTGTCACGGGTCCTCATGTGACTCCCCGAGCCTGCTTAGTGAGCTGTGGGAGGTAGCAATCCTCCCCCAAATAGATCTGGGCTCCGGGTTTCAGATACAATGTCTTTTTTATATCTACCCTGTGCCTGGGCCAGGACCTGATCATATGCCTGCTTGGATTGAGGGCAAAGGGGAGAGAGAGCTGGGAGGGAGAGGATTAAGAATTACCCAAGTCCCATAAACATGACCGGAGACAGCCCTCAGGATTGGAATGTGACAAAAGAAAAGGGCCTGGAAAAATGCTGCGTTTGCAGGAGGGAGAGGGGGACCTGCCATAATGGGACTCTGGTCTGTGTGTTTTACATACATTCACTACCCATGAAAAACCCTGGGAAGCTGGAGCGGAAGTGATGTGTCTGAGGTCACGAGGTTTATAAATGGACGAGCTGGGATTTGAACCTAGGTTTGTGGGTCCCAGAGCCTGTTTTCCCTGTTGACGGTGCTGGTCAGTACCTTGATGGAACAGAGACAAAACAGAAATCTGTCAGAGTTTCCCTGGCATTCTGCAAAGGGAGGGTCCACTGTGTTGGGGAGATGCCAATATTCAGGTCACTAGAGAGGAGAGTTCTGTTGTGGGTCAGAGTTAATGTGGCCATAGTTTTGTGAACAACACCTCCAGATGTTCTGTGCCTTTGACTCTCATTCTGTGCTCATCTTCAGATTATAATTTTATTCCCAGGGATCTTGTTAGCAGGAAGAGATGTTCCAGATAAAGCTGTATTTGTGTCTGTTCCTGGCAAGGCCCATTTCCCAGCCAGACCAACAGGTTTTGAACTGTGTGGCAACGTGAGATAGAGGGAAGAGTATTGATTTTAGAATCAGGCTGACTCCACCACTCATTAACCTGCAAGTTCCTTAACCTCTCTAAGCTTCGGTTTCTTTCCTTATCTGTAAAATGGATTTAATAAAATCTACCCCAAGGGAGCTATTATAAAGAATGCCTAATTCAGTATGGGTACTCAATAAATGGTAATATTTTTGAAACACATTAACATTCTGGTTTGTCAATCAGTCTTCTTTATGTTGGTCTCACAGCCATTGGGTACCAATAGATTCAAGAGGAGAATTCCATTGGATTCTAGAGATCTAGACTCAAGATGCTCACCCTTGGTAATGCCCCGAGAAGCCTGGAAGCTGGATCTGTGGAGGGGTGCGAGGTGGTCTGAGGCAGATGGGGAGCACAGAGGAATATTTAAAAAGGAGAACTGAGAGCTGGGGAACTTAGGAGTCCCCAGCTTTGAGAAGACTCCAGGAGGCCAACAAAGCTGAAAGTGGGAGGCCACAGGCTGGGCCAGCCCCGTCCCCACCAACTACCTGCGGATTTACAGCCCCTGAGGAGTTTGTAAAAACATTTCTGGGCCTATTCTTGAAAATTCTGACTAAATAGATCTGGGTTGACACCATAAAATTGTATTTTAAAACATTCTCCACTTCAGAACAGTGTGTATAGTAAGCTACACACATATATGTATATATACATATACACACACATAATTTTTCTGAGGTAACCGAAGGTCAGATGCAGAAAAGAGATCTAGTTTTCATTTATACCCATCTGTGGGATTGGAATTTTCTTTATCATGTACATGTATTAAATAATTACATTTATGAATATAATTAAAAATGATTTACTAAAGTAAAATTTATATAACATAAAATTAGTACATTCACAATTCAGCACCTCTATCTAGCTCCAAAACACTTCCGTTATGCCAAAGTAAAACCCTTACCCATTAAGCAGTTTCTCCCCATTGCTTCCTCCTGCCAGCCCCTGGCAACCACCAATCTTCACTCTATCTCTATAGATTTGTCTATTCTAGATATTTCATTTCATTTTATAAGATTTTATGTAAATGGAATTGTACAACGTGTCTTTTGTATCTGGTGTCTTTCATTTGGCATACATTTTTAAGGTTCATCTAAGTTGTAGCATGTATCATTACTTCTTTCTTTGTTATGGTTGAATAACATTCCATTATATGAATATGCCAAAATTTGTTTATCTATTCATCTGTTGATGGACATTTGGCTCTTGTGAATAGTGCTGCTATGAACATGCATGTACATATAATTGCTTGAGTATCTGTTTTCGATTCTTTTGAATTATCATATGGTAATTCCGTTTAACTTTTTGAGGAACCTCCAGACCATTTTCCACAGCAGCTGAAACATTTTACATTCCAAGTAATACAATTTTAAAGGTTCCAAAGGTATATGTGTACAAAGAAGGAAAAAATAAGCTCTGAAACTTTTGTTTTCTAAATCGGAAAATTTAATTTAAATCATTTGCCAAAAATCTAAGCAGGCTCTTGGTGCACCGCCTGACTGGGCCCTCTGTTCCATGGCTGGCACAAAGAACGGGGGCTGGCTACCCACCCTCCTCCTGCCCACCTCTTACCTGCCCTCTACACACACATTTACTTGTAACTTATGGTTACTGACTTTGGATGGAAGTTTTCAGCTGCTCCATTCTTCCTCTTTTCACTGGAGGGCTGTCAATGGGATAAGAATCACAACTTTAGCTGCTGTTATCTGTGCTTTTTGACTAGCTGGTGTGTTCCTGGCTGCACTTACTGGGGAATTAATCCCCTAAGTGTGGATGGTAAATGATGAAAATCTGGCACATAAATAAAGAGGCAGGCAGTGCTCCACAGACATGCCTCAGAAAGTGATCAACTTGGCACCATGCACCATACTCAATGTGCCCAAGCTCCAGGACTGTCCATCCACAGGGAAACAACCGGTCTTCCTTCCCTTCCCTGCCCTGCACTGCCCTGCCCTTCCTTCCTTCCTTCCTTCCTTCCTTCCTTCCTTCCTTCCTTCCTTCCTTCCTTCCTTCCTTTGTTCCTTCCATTCCTTCTTTCTTTCATTCAACAATCCAACAAACATTTAGGGAACAGAACACCTATTCTGCATTAGGCTGTTCTAGATATTTTTATATGAGTTATATTGTGTAAGACTCATAATATGGAGATACTATTATCCCCAGTTCAAAATGAAGAAATGAAGATTCAGAGAAGTTAAAATTTTTTTCTAAAGTCACACAGCTGGTAATTAGGGGAATCAGGACTTGAAGCTGGTTTTCCTAGTGGCCTAGATTATTTAGAATTCCTTTTCTTTTCCTCTTATTTCCTTCCGTTTTCTCTCTGTCTCCTTTCCTTCTACATTCATTTCCATCATGCTCCATGTACCAGGCATACTAGGCAGACACTAAGGATGTCATAGTGAGTAAGATAGACAGATGCAAAACTCTTTTCTGTTGCTCTTTTGCTGAGTCCTATGACCCCTGGACACTGTCTCAAACCTATTCAATTTCTTCTCAAATGTTCTCACTCACATAATGAACAACTGTAGCAGATCAAAGAGCTGTAATGTTGAAGATAAGTTAAATTCAGGCCTTGGGTTCATGCCTCCTTCAATAGAGCCCCCACAGCTCATGGTTCAAAGATGTGATTAACAAATCTGATCATGTCCCTCACTTGCTCCCAAACCTCCTGTGGTTCAGAGCCTACAGACATTTCTGTGACATGAAAAATAGTAAAGGACCAAGTCAGGTCCTCTTTGTAAACTGAACCATGTGGAAAGTTTGGGGAGAGCATTTTAAGAGGAGCTTTTCTGTACATAATGTGAAATTCACGGATGGAGGGGTATCAGCTGGGCATCAGGCCATGGAGGCATTTCTCTAAACCGAGAAGCAAGGTGAGGGCTTCAAGGCTGAAAGCCTACCTCTTTTCAGAGAAAGATGCCCTAAAGACATATGTATACCAGTGCTCAACCTACTTTTATCATCGTTGCTTCAAGTTTTGCATATTCAGGTAAGTCTGTGTTTATATTTTGGGAGTAAACATATGCCGAGAGCCGGCAATGTTTATTTTAGTGGAAGCATTTATTTTAATAGCTTTATAAATCATACCAGGAATGTCTTTATAGCATCATTAAGGATTCGAAGGGGTCACTTAAACGTTTAAGTTAGACTTCACTTCTGCCGTTTATGAGAGAGATTATACACTATCAAAGGTCTATTGTAGTTCTGAGCAAGGTAGAAGGGTGTTAAGCTTGATCTCACTTCCCTGGTCCTCCCACCACCCACCCACCGGGTACCTACATTTTAAAGTGAGGGATTGTAGACAGTGAATGGGGAGACTTTACTCGTATCCTTATATTCCTGCCAGCTTTCTCTTGTGTACCAAAGAGGTCAGGATTTGGAATCTAGAGACCCAAATTCTGGCCTATGTGCCATCCAGTTGAGAAACCTTGAATAAATCACTTAAACTTTCTGAGCTCTTTTCCTTAGCTGTTAAAAAAAGAAAAAAAAGAATGATAACATCACCTTACCTATGAAACAATGTAATTTTGCAAGGTCGTGGTTAGACCCAAGTGAAATAAAGGCATTCTTGGTAAACTACATGGCTTTTATAATTCCCTGACTCTGCTGCCAAAGTTTGAGGTTAAGATGAACCAGATGCCACTGAAGGGAGGTGTATTTGTTTCCTGTGGCTGCCATAATAAATTACCCCACACTGGGGGACTTAAAACAACAAAAACTTATTCTTTCATAGTTCCGGAGGCCAGAAGTTCAAAATCAAGGTATTGACCAGGCTGGATCTTCTAGATGCTCTGAGGGAGAATCCTTTCCATGCCTCTCTTCCAGCTTCTGTGCTTCTGGCATCCTTGGTGTTCCTTGGCTTATAGATGTGTCTAATCACTCCAGTCTCTGACTGTGTCTTCACATGGCTTTCCCTGTGTGTCCCTTTGTCTCAAATCTCTCTCTCATTTCTCTTATAAGGATACCAGTCATGGAAATTAGAGCCCACCCTAAATCAAGGATGATCTTATCTTGAGATTCTTACCTTAATCACATCTGCAAAGATTCTGTTTCCAAGTCAAGACACATTCACAGGTGCCAGAGATTAAGACTTGGACGTATCTTTTTTTTGGTGAGGGGGAGGAGGGGGGTGGGGGTGGGGGTGGGGCGGAAGGAGGGGACACCATTCAACCCACTGCAGGAAGCAAAGTTTAAATCCTTTTCAAAGGAGGAGGCTAAAACTAATGACAGGGATGAGGATCTGGATCAGACTGGTAAGGGTGGGATGTAAAGGATGATTAAGGGTGGGAGCACTGCCGGCTTTTATATTATCTGTGAGGTACGTGACTAGCACCTCCAAAAAGCCAAACTGAACCAGACTTTACTCATCTCATGGTAGAATAGGAGTCCAGAATTTGGTATCTACTGGTTTTAGTTGCTCTACCAGAGGTATTGGTAAGAGCATGGACTCTGGAGTCAGTCTGCCTGGGCGCAAATTCAGGCTGTATGACTTTGGAGAAATTACTTAAGGGCCAACTTAGGTTGAGTTCCCTCAGAGCGGAGCCTGGGACAGGATTCCAATGCACTTGATTTATTGAGATTGTGCTCTTGGAAGAAAAGGGATGAGGGAAGCGGGTAAGGGCTGGCAGATGGATCCAACCAAGGATGCAATTCCAGTTAGAGTCTAACTTTTGCCTGACCCTGGAGGGAGCTCTGGAGGATGAATTGCACCACAGAGTTGATCTCACCTGGCGGTAATTCTATCCTGCAATAGTTAGTCATTGGCTGAGGGCTGCCACAGTGCAAGGAGAAGCAGTAAGCATCTTCCTTAGGTTCGAGATCATTCCCATTCAACCAAACCTCTGGAGAGGGGTTAGCTGTGAGTCATTAGCAGCCAACATAGTAGTTGGGGGATGGGGGTAATGGTGTCCACTGCACTTAACTTGGTCTAGTTTAGTTTCTTCATCTATAAAATGGAGCCAATAATAGTAGCTTACTCATGGGATTGCTATGAGATTTAAATAGATTAATATATGTGAAGTCTGCCATATACATGTTCAGTAAATCTTAGCTATGATTAACATACACTTTATTGTTGGGTGACAAATTACCCCAAAATTTAACAGCTTAAAACAACAAATATTTATTAGATAACTCAGTTTCTAAGGGGTAGGAATCGGAAATGGCTTAACTGGGTCATTCTGGCTCAGGGTCTCTCATGAGGTTGCAGTCAAATGTCAGCTGGGGCTGCATCATCTGAAAGCTTCCCTGGGGCTGGAGGGTCCACTCCCAAGCTGGCTCCCTCACATGGCTGTTGGCAAGAGGCCTCAGTTCTTTACCACATGGACATCTTCATAGGCTGCTTGAGTGTCCTCATGACATGGCAGCTGGCTTCCCCCAGAGTAAACAATCCAAAAGGGAAAACAAAGGGGAAGCGGCAATGCTCTTTATGACATAATCTTGGAAGTCACACACCATCACTTCTGCTATATTCTTTTTGTTAGAAACATGTCACTATATCTAACTCATACTCAAAGAGAGGAGAATTAAGTTTTACCTCTTGAAGGAAGGAGTATCAAATAATCTGTGGAATTTAAAATCTACGATTAGCTATTAATTTCTATAGCAAGCTTGGAATCTATTATGTTGCTTTCCAAGGAAATTTGTGCTTGACAAATGAACACACAAGTGGGCAATGAATGAATCTCAAGTGATAGATCATTGAGGCATTTAAGTAAAGTAGCTGTCTTTGAAGAGGGGGGACTTCTAGGGCCCAGAAATAACACCATACCTTCCATTCGCACACCCCTACCCCAGGAAATTCCACTTCTCTTGGTCTTCCAATAGAGGCCAAGAATCTGCATTTAGAAGTTTAGCAGGTAACTGGGACATGCAGCCAGATTTGAGAACTTCTGTGTAGGCAATTATTTTACTCTTCCTACACACACACACACTCCTGATTGTTTTGCTCCAGCTTCCAGCTTCCTGGCTTCACACACCAAATCCATTTCCCTTTAGGCTGCATTTCTGGTTTGTTGGACCTTGGTTTTGCATGCAGTGTTCAGCTCTGCTTACTTTCTTTCCACCAACTCCAAGGAACCCCCAGCTCCTGTCTGGGCTAGCTTCTGTCTACCACTCTTTGGGGGTGGTATGGGCAGGGAAGGGGGGATTCAGGCTCAACCAGCCTTCCTGTCCTCTTTTTCCACAAACAACTTCTATTCTTTGCTACTAGATCTATCAGCCAGACCAAAAGGGAGGGTGGGAACAATTGTATAGATAATTCGAACACTCATTCAAGCAAAAAGGATGATTTTTTTTCTTCCCCTCCTGAATGATCCAGATAATTATTTTAATTCTCAGCTTCACTTTGTCTCTGGAGCCCTGGTCTCTTCATTTTGTGGCTCTAGTTAAGATTTCGTTGCAGTGATAAATATTTCTGATCTAATTGTTTCCTCCACTCATGTTCCACAGGGAGTATTTTCAGTAGGTAAATGAGAATTAACTTCAATCTCAGGCAATATTAGAATCAAAATAAAGCTATCATGGCAGACCTGCTATCTACATTTCACTTTCTGGAAGGGCCCCAGTCTATTTCATCCTTCCCCAACTCCCGACATACACAGCGGCAAGGAGCAAATTACCATTTATTAAACTCTAATTATCTTTCTCGTTTTCAATACCATTCTCTGTGTGTATGTGCAGCACACAAGCCTGTACTCCACTGCCATTAAATTAGCAATAAGTCTTGTTAGCATAGCATCCATATTTATAGACAGGGTTGAATGATGCTGTAGTCACATGGTGCAAAGTTGAATGCCCTTAATAGAAGGTTAGGGAGATGTCCTCGTCCTGGAGTGATCCAGGCACACAACAGATGTAGGGGATTTGAGGGGACTTAACAAAGACTTAGGCTGTTTTGAGATAGCTTCAAACCTTTCATGAAAATCTGTAAAAGTCCAAGCAGAGACATCTCACTGTGGGAGAAAAGCTCGTGCTTCTTTATTTGGGTGCGACAGAGACCTGAAGGCCAATAGGAAATGACAGTGTCCTATTTTGTTGCTCTCAGAACAACCGTTCAGAAAGTGCACTGCAGATCCTCTTTGAGCCGGCTGGTTTTGTACCACTCCTCCATACCCAGGATGTCCAGTCCAGGCTGGGCATCTGAGCAATAAAAATTTTTCATGAGATTCTTCCATAATTGCCTCCTACACTAGGTAACTCTCAAGTGCTTGTCAAGATGGTAATATGTGACAGTCCAACTCCTGTATCTTCTCAGTAGGGGAAGGTTAGTTGTGTACCTAGTTAGCCGGGGTTCAAGGATAAAACAGATCCAACAGATCTGACTCAATAAACCCAAGTCTATACAATTACCAAGTATATGCCCTTTTCGATAACACCGAGCATTTCCCCTTAGAAATCCAAAGCAGACTCTTTTATGTCCTGTTTCTCACTGCAAAACTTTGTCCTGACTTCTGAAAAGCATGCAGATTCTCAATCATCATCTTTCAGCCAAATGCTGCCTAAAATGGTACAAAGTGACCTGCCTGCTTGGCTTGGTCCAAATTCCACCACACTTGCCAGGCAGTCCATCCCACCTGAGGAAGCTGTAGGTTTCACAGGCTACCCATCTGCCCTTCCTGCTTCCAGTAAAGTTCAGTAGCCTTTGGGGCAGTTCCTTGACCAAACCCAGGTCTTATCTGGTCTTCTACTTTTCATCTTAACTTATTAGATGTAGAATCTAAGCTCTAGAAGGAACATAAGGAGGAACCTTGCCCAACATTTTTATTTTGCGGACAGGTCTGTGGCACTGAGGCAGAGGGAGGAGGATGCGCAGAGAAATTCATCCCCCCTTTGCAGACACCTGGCCTCCCTTCACCTATTGTTCAGCCAGGGCTGTCAGCTCCCCGCAGTGTAATCATCCTCGGCTCATTAACAAGCTGTGCTCATTTGCATATCTAAATATCCCTGTACATAGAAAACAGAGATGATTACATCTTCCCTTTATGTATATACAGGAAAAGGGCAGGGAGGGGGCAGACAGGAAAGGCAGATCACACACTCCTTCTGTCCCTCACATTCACCTGTTGGTCAGTTCTTGTTGTTTTTTTGTTTGTTTTTGTTTTGTTGTTTTTTTTAACCAGCTCATTTTTTCTTTGCAGAGAGAGAATTGATAAATTTTATCTTGTATTTTTTCACTCCATCCTTTTCATTTGGAAAAGCTGTGATTCTTTCCTATTTTCACATTTCTTTTTCACTTCTTCTGGCTCCA
>NW_006443570.1:19283600-19286612 GCF_000325575.1 Pteropus alecto | reverse complement strand
TCTCAGGCCATTGCTACTGCACTTGTCTATTTATTGTGAAAATTGGGCAAGGAGTACAAAAAGATTCCCCATTAGATCACTTCAGTACAAAAATATTCTTGCTTGATCTCATCATATAACAAGCAAATTAGTTTCCTGGTTCATGAGAATGGCTTCTTTCCTTGCTTGCTCTGTCTTGGCAAGGGATCCAAATTCAATGGAGCAGCAGGTGTTGTTTTAAAGTTTCTTGCTGTGTTTCTTGTGGAACCATTCCTCTTGAGGAAATCAGGAAGGGTTTTTTTGAGGGGGAGGGTGGTTTTATTTATTTATTTATCTATTATTTATTTATTTATTTATTTATTTATTTATTTATTTATTTGCTTATTTGCTTATTTGCTTATTTGCTTATTTGCTTATTTACTTATTTATTTTTGGAACACCTTGGAACACTATTTTAACTGCTTTACAAATATTTGCTCATTTAATCCTCATCAAAATCCTATGAGGCAGATACTATATCATTACCCTCACTTTACAGATAAGGAACTGAGGCACGGAGTAACTTGCCCAAGGTCACATAGCTCATAAGCGTGGTGCCACGATTTTAACCCAGGAAGTCTGGCTCCAGTCTGTGCTCTCAACCACCATGCAGACCTTTCGTGTAGCTGGAACAATGATAGAACGCAATAATGACTATTGCTTGCTTGCTTCCCCAGCATTCATTTATACTTCCTCTGCCAATGGCATCCCTAGTCTCTTCCCAAGGTGATTGGAGTGGTTGTGTCCTCATTCCCAGCATTCCCAGATCCAAGGGTGGGTCTTCAACGGTTTAGGTCAATCAGCATATCCGGCCCCCAGCAATCCTGATTGGTCAGGGATAAATGTGTGGCCACAGAGTATGAGTCCTTGGGATTCTGAGTGAAATGTTTGGGGAGACTCTCTTCTACATGGCACTGTAATGTGAGAAGGATGAGCTGCTGAGTGAGGGGAAGTGAGAATGGAACAACTATCATGTAATGTTTAAGAATGAATGCATGGAAGGTAGAGCAGAGAACCAGAGACGAATCAAATCCTTGGTGAAACTGTTAAAGTTGCTGCCTCAGGCTTTGTCTGAAGCTGCTGCTTCCTCCCAACTTTTGAGTTGCTTGACACATAATAGGCTATCAATAAATATTTGTTGAATATATGAGTTAATATAATCCCTTTATTGCTCAAGCCAATTTAAATTGGGTTTTCTGGCATCGGCAACTGAAAGATTCCTAAGTGATGTGCGCGCGCGCACACACACACACATATCAATAACAAAATAAACATAAGGAAAATGTAACATATATGTACATAGCACACCCTGACAGAAATTAGTTTTGTTAAAACAATATTCTGTAAGATAGGAGGTGGGGGTTTTGTCCTCTTTAACTACCAACATCTTGACTCTAACAGGCATGGTTCCCTGGGTCTGGGTGCCTATTTATAATAATAGAAGTTTTCTCTAAGCTGGAACTTTCTGAAAGTGACAAAAGAATTTCTTCAGGGTAAGTGAGCCTGCACTCTGAGATGAGACCTAGATGTAGAGTGTGATAACATATTTATGAGCTCACAGTGATTCCTGCAGCAGGTCCCCACTCCTGAAGGAATGGTGGTCTTCGTGGCCTGGTATGGCTGCGGGAGCAGTTGCTGGTCAGCTAGGATCCCCTTCCTGGGTTCCCACTGCTTTGCCCTGGGCTCAGAACTCAGGACCAGGCTGACTCTCCCTCCTGGACCTTTATTATTAGAGCCAAGTGTTTGGTTCTTTACTTGTTCAATGCTCAGACTTTAAAAACTGGATTGTTTTCAGTCTCTCTCTGTGGAAGCCTGTTTCCCTCTCTGCATGCCCCCAGCTGGGGCTATGGGGCTCTGTTCTTAAGCAAATGACTCTATGTTTGCCTTCATTTGCATGTAGCCACCGTGGCAGGGAAATGGGGGGACCACATCTCACACTCTTATCCTTTCCAGGAGTCAGTCTCTGTTAGGATCCAGCCTGAAAACAAATCTTTGGTTGTACAGATCCTTGGTATCCTTGGAAAGGATACCAACCTCTCCGAAATCAGAAGTTTATGTCACGTATTCAGTTAAAATTAAACCAATAGAAATGATCCTTAATATTTTATTCCTCTGACCCACCATCATGACCACTTCATAGATCTTCAACATCACAGTCCCCTTGCTTCTTTGGAATACCTTGACTCCCCTCGTTTTCAATGTATATTTGAACTGTTTGCAAATGCAAATTATCAGTTTTCTCTCTTAGAGTTGTTGCTGTTGTTTTATGCCAGCACTGGGCCTCTCTCTTCTGTGGACCACAAAGCAATTCCTGGAACTTTGCGTGTGTAAGGGTGGGTCTTAGGTATACTCAGGTACATAAGAAAGCCTACATGTAAAATAGGTGTGTTAAGAAGATGATATGATGGTGCACGGGCCCTAGCTGACAAGCATTCTCCTCCTTCCTCCCTATAATGCAGGTCTTAAAAACATCAAAGGCCTGTTTCAAAATTTAGAGTCTGTGGCATTTCTTTTCCTCACCCAGTGGAGGCAGGAGTCAGTGCCTTTGAGGTTCAATGGGTGAGTCTTATCCTAGCAAAGCCTCTTTTAGGTCTAGTATGTTCCCAAACAGGTAAGGACATTTCTCATTCAAGACTGTTTTTCAAGATCTAAATGAAGGTTGTTATTAGACAAACAAACCTCCAAACCTTTCACTAATGTAAGAAACAAGAAAACAAGTTGTCTGGGTATTGTCTACTATCTGGCTAGCATAATGTGAGAATCAGAATTCTCTGATATGTAAGCTATAATCAATCCTCCAGACTCCTTAGTCTAGGGAGTAAAAATGGCCCTCTTACTAATCAGTCATATTTTTCTTGCTCTGCTTCTGCATCTCCTGGTGAGGTCCAGTCTCTAATTCCTCTCCCACTGTGATGAGAGTCCCTGGCAGTGGTGTTAATATATGTCCCTGGGTCTGATCCTCTTTGTGCAGCCCCTTGCCTGCCCCCTCCCAAC
>NW_006443570.1:19228315-19283481 GCF_000325575.1 Pteropus alecto | reverse complement strand
GATACCAACAGAAGATGCATGACTAGTGATGCCTGTCAACATCTTTGCTGAGGTTGCCAGTGTCCAGCATTGAGAGCTGTTTTATCTGTGCCAAGGGCTCTATTTCCTCTAGCAGTCAGACCCATTTCTGAGCCATTAATGGTTGTGGTCTAAGCCTCCAGAACCCAGGCTGGGTATCTTAGGCAATAGCTTTTATTGGCTTCCTTCAAACGTCACTGAAGCTCTCTTGACCTTGAAACTTGCTTGATATCTAACCACAGGGTCAGGACCTTCTAGGTAACCAGCTGAAGGACAACCTCAGAGGCAGACACTTGGCTGTTCTCACATCACCCCTCTGCCTCTTTTGTTTTTGAACCAAACTGGGTTGCCTTAACTCTCTGTAGTAGTTTCAACTCTTGTTAGTGGTATGACTTTCAGCAAGCAACTCAACCATTCTGTATCTTATTTTTTTTTATCTGTAAAGTGGGGATAATACTTATCTCACGGGGTGGTTGTGAAAATTAAATGAGATCAAGTATTCCATTTACCAGGCATGGAGTAATTATTTACTAGACATCATAAGTTATTCTTAGAAAATACTTCAACTCCTAACCAGTTTTCTGAACATATCTTTTATGTACCGGGTACCTGTCATTCATTATCTCATTTCTCTCTTGCAACAACCCTATAAAGTAGGTACTACTGAAAGCCTTGGTTTAAGGTTAAATAATTTGAGATTCGTAGAGATCAAGTGGACTTTCCCAACGTCATCCTTCTGGTAAGTGGTGGAGTCAGGGTTTGAACCAAAAACAAACTATAAGGTTTGTGACCTTAACTGATCTAATCTATTATCACTCCAGGATGAACACAGCTTAATCTCAAGTTAGTCTCTTGCTGCAGGATTTTTGGGGTCTTTTTTCTTTAGACTATTTTTATAGAAGAAAATTTTGTAATGTCATATTAGGTTAACCAGTACATCCCCAAAGCTGAGGTCACTGTCCTTTAACTGGTGCATTCTGCTTGTTTGTCCAAATATGCCGGGGCAAGAGTGCCTCTCTCATATCCTAATTCGAACTGAGAAAGGCACGTTACCCTGGGTGGAAAGGGTGTTCTCTTTCCTTCGTCTTTCACAAAACTGGCCTTGGCTCTCCGTTTCCATGGCAAAGATAAAAGGAAAGGGACAAATAGTTCACATTCCCCTTATTAAAAAATTTTAAAATTTTTATATAGATAGATGTTGATTTGTTTATTAATTTGTCGTGCATTGCTTTAGTTTTTTGAATAAATCTTTGTTTGGATATAATTTTAAACATTTATAGGAATGTTGCAAGAATAGTACAAATACTCCTAAATAACCTTCACTCAGATTCACCAGTTGTTTACATTTTGCCCCATTTGTTTTCATTCTCTGCATTTTTTTCTAAACTATTAAAAAGCAAGTTGGAGACATCATATCCTTTTTACTCCTAAATAATTTAGTGTATGTTTCCTAAGAATGTAACCACAGCAGTCATCAAAATCAAGAAATTTTACGTTGATACAAAAGTATTATCTAATCGACAATTCATATTCAAATTTTTTCCAATTTCTACAGTAATGTCTTTTATAGATATTTAAGATTATTCGCTGCATTAAATTATCATGTCTCTTTAATCTGGAACAGTTCCTCAGCTTTTTTGTGTGTTTTTTACTTTGACATTTTTGAAAATTAAAAGCCAGTCACATGGTATAATGTACCTAAATTTGTGCTTGTCTGGTGTTTTCTCATGATTAGATTCAGGTTATACATTTGTGGTAGAAATATCACTGACGTTATATTATGTCTTTTGTAGTACATCACAATCGTGGGCACATAATGTTGACTTGGTCCAGTATTGGTGATATTAGCTTTGGTTATTTGGTTTTTCTTCACTGTAAATTTACCATTTCTCCTTTGTAATTAATAAATAATTGTGATAGCCTTTTTTAAGTTTCTGCTTTTTCTTCTTTGACAAATGTTCACAGCGGCTCTGATATTAAGCCTAAAGTGGGAACTGAGCTGGTTCTAGAAGAAAATCTGTCTCCTCCTCAATCTATTTTCTTCTTTCTCTCCTTTCTCACTTTTTAAAATTGAGGTATAATTGACACACATCTTATGTATATACACATCTTAAGTGTGCAACGATGCATTTTTACGTATGTCTATGCCCATATAACCACCACCCAGATCAAGATACAGAATATTTCCAGCTCCCTAGCTAGTCTGGCCTTTCATTCTAGACATAAGGAGAAGCCATTGGAAAGTTTTCTTGTTTTGTTTTTTTGGAAAGTTTTGAGCAAGACAGTGATCTGCTTTGAATGACGTTATCAAAGGTCACTTAGGTTGCTATGTGAAGAGTCAACAGTAGGAGGAAAGGGAGATAGGTTGGGAGGTGTCTTACATTGGGTTTGCCCAGAAGCACAGCTTGAGTCAAGCATTTATAAATGCAAGGAGTTTATTTGGGAGGGGATCCCAGAAAATGCCAGTAGAGATGTAGGAAAGTAGGACAGGAAAGGGAAACTAATCAACGAAAGATGTATTAAGTAGTTACCACTGCGGAAAACTGGAACTTAATTCTCCTGAGGAACTCTGGGGCCCAATGTAGAATATGCGCCTTCAAGTTATCTTGTCCTAGGAATGAAGAATTGGGGTATTTACACCAACTCTCTTCAGTCATTGGTTGAGGGCTGTTGCTGGAGTGGTTAGCAGAGGTGTTAATTCTCCCGCACATCCTGCTGTGTGGCGAGCAGGGGTCTCTTCACCAGAGAAAGCCCTCAGGCAAAGAAATGCAGCCATACAGGTGTGGCTTTCAGTGATAAAGACCAGGAGAGAAGGCGAGCACTATAGAGGGACTGCAGCAATCTATTGCAGCACAGGGCATGTCCTGGGGGACAACAGGTTCCAGCCAGAGGCTGCTTACTCCGTGTGTGGGAGGCTGGTGGAGGTTCCAACGGGGAATCTTGAAGAAAGGAGCCTGGAGAGGGAAAACGAGGGACTACTAGTCGCCATAGCACTTATATGAGAGGCTACCACTTAAGAATCATCTGGAAATGACTGGAAAGTAGGATAAGAGTGTCTTTGCAGGGGCCTTGTAGCTCTGAAGGAGCTTACAGGGATGCGAACCAGAGAAATGTGTGTTTTGTTACTATTCACGCACCCCATCTTTTTTTTCTCATTTCCCAGGCCCGGGGAATGTAGTTGCGTTTTGACGTTTCTCTCTGTGACTGGCCTGGATTTCATGCGCAGACCACACCTTTCCAGCCGAGTTTGGATTTCTTAGTGCTGACTCTGATTTACTCCCAACCTCTGGGTCCTCTGGACTCAAAGCAACACTTCTGTCCCTGCACACACCTCTGTCTCTGTCATCTGACCCGGTCATGACCTCCTACCGGCACATTGCCTCATCTTGCCAGCCTGGCACAACTCCCAGAAAGGCTGCCCTTGGCTTGTCCTATTTCATTTCTCTCCCTAATTTGACACTGACATTGACAGATAAAGACAAGAGAGAAGCCAAACCCCAGGGCATAACCAGTATCGTTCAAGCACCACCAAATTAATCGGCAGACTCCAGGATCATGGGGCCTGGAATACGAATCTCTCCTGCTAGATATGCAAGTGGGGAGTAATTTTTTAGAATTGACATGTAGAGGACCCATTTGCCCAACCAGACAACTCTGATCATGAGACTTGAGGCTCCCAGAGTCCAGTTTCTGGAGAGGATAGAAAAAACCTGATGTCAAGGAGGAACAAGAAGTGATAGAAAATATGAAGCTCTATAAAGATAAGATGTCTATATTCCACAATTGTGCCCAAGCATGGCCCATGGTCTGCGTGAATCTCTTCTTAATAGAAAAGGAAATGTCTTCCTATGTACTTATTATCCCAAACCTGCCACATGGAATTGTCTTCTGCCCAAATAAAAGCAGTCATAGCTAAGAACTCCTTGACCCTTGATTTTAAATATCTTTATCATAGCACATTTTGAAGAGAAAAAAAAAAAAAAATCCTGCTATGAGAGAGGATTCCAGCTAACTGCAAATTGGAAGGGGAGTTCCTTGAATGTCCTTAATGGCCATAGTGAAAGTAGAATTTGGGGGCCCCCGGCAGACCTTGTGGAAACAATTGGGCACCCTGGAGTCCTGGACTTGACCAGAATTTGGCAACTTTAGACTTGCTGGCTGCTTGCCCTTATCGGTTATGACTGGGGGAAGCACCCATAGAGCCTTCTTTTATTCTCATCTCTTTCCTAACAAGCCTTTATCTAAATGCAAATGAGATTCTAACTTTTTGATTAGGATATTATCTAGTTATCTTTTCCAGAAAAACCACAATTAACAAGTGATTTTATTTCTGACTCAACATTTCTTTGTTTGGAAAGTTCATTTGTGGCGTGATACTCTTGACGGAAGTGGGCAGGAGTCTTTTTTTTTTTTTAATGTGTGGGGGACTTCTGCTAAGTTTTCTTAGATAGAAAGGTGTTGGTTTTTTATCATCATGGGTAGGGGGTGATAGTGGAGTGGAGAGTATGGAGGGGTGTGGTATTCTACCCTAAAGTATTTTTCTAAAGCATGTTGGCAGCTAAGTCTGGTTGTGTTTGTGGGATTGAGGGGAGTTTTACTTAAAGTGACAAAGCAGAGCACACTTTATCTCAGGATTTTAACTGTAGTTATTTGTGCTGGGGAGACGGCTCAGGGGCAGTCTTATTCTGAGGGATAGTTACCTGAATCCTGGATCACCACATGCTCGCTGTGTGACCTTGGGCAACTTACTTAACATCCCTGGACCTCCAGTTCCTCATGTAATAACACTACCTAACTCCTGAGGTTTGTTGAAGGATTCAATTAAATGAGTTAACATTTGTAAAATATTTAAAATAGAGCCTGGTGCACAGGACATTGCATGAATGATATCCTTTCCTGCCTCTAATAATAAAGTCTACCATCTTTTGAGTACCTACTAAACGTTCAGCATGCGCTAAGTGCTTTATATGCATTTAGCTTGTTAATTCTTAAGGATACAAAGTAGTATTATGATCCTTGTGATAGTTTTCACATGTCAGCTTGGTTAGGCAATAGTACCTGGTTATTTAATCAAACACCAATCTAAGCGTTGCTGTGAAAGTAGTTTGTAGATGTAGTTAACATCTACAAGCAGTTGACTTTAAGGAGATTACTCTTGATAATGTGGGGGGCCTCATCCAATCAGCTGAAGGCCTGAAGAGCAAAATCTGAGGTTTCCCAGGGAAGAAATTCTTCCTCAAGACTCAACATTTTTAACTCCTGCCTGAATCTTCAGCCTACCATACAGATTTACCAGTCCTCACAGTTGTGTGAGTGTATGTGTGTACATACATATGAAGGCACAGACAGAAAGTGGTAGGATTTGAATCCAGGTGTCTCTTACTATATAGATTATTTTCCACTATAGGCTGCTGTCTCTTCTCCCCAGTCATTTCCGGCTGTTTATGGAGCGTGGAATGCTCTCTTACGCTCAAGACAGAAACTATAGAAGTGCAGTTCCTATGACCGTCTGGTTTACTCTATATTCTGGTAGCATTTGGAGGAAAGCTTGGAGAAGGGAGTAGGGAAGAGAGAAAAGGGAGGAATAAAAATTTTATTAGTGAGGTTTTTGGTTGTAAACAACACAAACATACTTTCACCAAGTTACACGAAAAGGAAAGGATTAGAAGACTATTGTTGAGGTGGGGCAGCTCACAGGAGTGTGCTCTGTGGTCTGGACCGTGGGAGCCCTGGCAAAGTTCTCACTGCAAGGACAGCCTGGTGAGCCCACTTCAGCCGCGAAGAGTAACCTGGAATCTGCTCCTTTTTCCTTGGGTGAAGTGCTCAAGAGGACATCTGTCCACCTGAGCAGCTTAGGTCACATGTTGCCCCAGCCTGTACCTGGGCATGGAGAGAGGAGCTGGACTTATAGAGACAGGTGTGCTAGGGATTACCACCCACAGATAATGAGGGAAGCTTTGTTTCCCAAAAGCAAATCGCTGTACTATTAAGAAAAGAAGTGTGTGCTTGACAGCCAACATGATAAATGACCATTGTAGCAGCAAAAGATTCTGAGATTGAATCCTCTTTTGCAAAATATTTCAGGACAGGCCCATCACCAATCTCCAGAAGTGGCTCTTGAGTTTGTGGGGGTGACAAGGAGCGCATCTCTCTGCTTTAGTTTAGGATTTTGGGCCTTAGGAAAAGGCTATTTGTATAAAACTTGCCATGTTAAACATAAATAGCAATAATAATAATAATAACAGCAATTAATCTCCATTAAACACTTACTGTGTGCTAGGCTCTATTCTAAGTGCATTGCCTAAAGGTCATCTTGTCTTCACGACTCTGTAAGGTAGGTACAATTATTATCACCATTTTACGCGTGAGAAAATGGAGGGATGTGAAGGTTAACTAACTTGCCCACGTGGCTAATGAATGGCAAGCAGTACACAATAATGTCTTTTTACAATTCTAATCTTAGAATATTAAATAGGATAGGAGACTGTCATATAATCACAAGCAGCAAAGTGCCTTCCGCCTAGCTGGAGAGCTGACAAGGTCTGATGCTTGCTTGATAAAGACTCTGCCTTGATGTCTGATCTGAAATATTCAATTCCATTTTCTTAATGGCTGTCAATCAGTTTCCCACTGTTTCCCCTGAGGCTGGACCCAGCAGGGGTATCGTCAGCTCTTAGGGGCAGCATTAAGAACAAAACCTGATGGGACTGTTTGTTTTTCCCCAGTGAAGTGGCCTGTCCCTCAACACAGTCAGAAATGAGCTCAGATGTCACTCAGGGCTGAATGAATTGCTTCCCAAATCACTGGGCTTCCTGGAGGCATCCAGTATTACCAGAGAAAACAAACCTGAGATGTGAGTTCAAAAGGTGCCTTCCATCATTCCGATTCCTGGGATTGACTCTTAGACCAGCGATGCCTTATAGAAACATAATGTGAGCTCCATACATCATTTAAAATTCTCTATTTTTAAGAATGTAAAATTAATTTTAAAAATACATTTTATTTAACACAATTCAAAATGTTATCATTTAAACATGTAATCAATATTAAATTTTATTATTGAGGTATTTTACATTCCTTTTTTAATATTAAGTCCTTGAAATCCAGTGTGCATTTTGCATTGAGCACACCACTGTTTGAACTAGGCACATTTCAAGTATATGGCTAGTGGCTGCCATATTGGACAGTACAGCTTTAGACCACAACCCTTTGGGAAACTTCGTTTCTCAGATATGAGCACCTGCAAGGTGACTGCATGGTCTGAGACCTCATAGAATTTTCATACCAGAGAAAATGTACAATAAACAAGTAAACATGAAAATCAACAAGGTAACTATAGGTTGCGATGAGCAGTTACCTCTTTATGATTTGGGAGGATACTTGAATATAGTGAGTGGAGAAGGTGGAGAGTCTTCTCTTAGGAGGAGACATCTGAGCTGGAACCTGAAGGACAGAAAGAACCTACTGTGTGTGGTAGGGATAGAACCTTCCAGGCAGAGGCCTGAGACAGGGCAAAGGCCCTGAGACTGGAAAGCCCTTGGCCTGGGAGATACAGAAAGGATGGCTGTATGTCTGGGCATAAATGGCTGAAGAGCTCATTAGTTAAGGACCAGATTGCCTGCTCAGGGTTTTGGATTTTGTCCTAAACATGAAGAGAAACAACTGACCTGTTTTAAACATGAGAATGATGAGATCTGGTCTCAGTTTTTAAAAGATGGCATCAGGGTAGGTTGGGCTAATAAAGACCCCTTTCACCTCCCCTTTCCTTCTACAAAAACATAGAAGTGGCTTCATTTAGAAAGCAAACCTGTGTGAGGAGGTAGCTGGGTGGTTAAGGTGATGGACTGTTGAAAAACAAACCTAAATAAAACTAAACTGAACTATATATCTGAGTTTGATAGAAAGGCAAATAGTCTTGAGTCAGAGAGTAAGAGGAAAGTTAAAGACTGCAGGAAGATCCCAAGTAGATTCTGGCTGCTTAGGGGTGGGAGTGGGGTCAGGGGAGGTTTCCTGAATACAAACTGTAAAGGCCATGGGTTGGAATTTTCATGCCTGTACGGAGACAGGAGACAAGGCTTGGGCCCACTTGAAAAGGGGACTTAGAACCGAAACCCCTTCATAAATGCAGGGCTTTGAGAGAGGTCCCCCACGTCCAATGAAATGGCCTTAAATAACTTGCATCACCAGCTCAAGGAGGAAACAAGAAATCTTGTCTTTATTTTGTGGAGAAAGAAATCCGTAAGATATTAGAATCCGAATCCTGTGCCATGTGGAGGGGTGGTAAAAAATTATACTGAGTGTGTGGGGATTGGCAAATTGGTCCTAAAGCGATGGGTTAGAGTTAGGTAAGACTAGGAGAGGTTGACTAGTTAGGAGGCTCCTACCATATTCTCGGTGCTTCTTAAACTTTAATGTGTAAATGAATCATCTGGAAATCTTATTAAAATGCAGATTCTGATCCCCTAGGTCTGGGATGGGGCCTGAGACTCTGCATTTCTAACAGGCTCCTGAGTGATGCCAATGCTGCTGGTCCCCCAGACCACTCTTTGAGTAGCGAGACTCTAAGCACCAAACAATGGTGGCTTGGACTAGATTGGTGGTGGGATGAAGAGAAGAGGATGGATTCAAGAGAGACTGGGGAGAGAATTGACAGGACTTACTGAAGGACATATATGGAGTGAGGGAAAAGGAGAATCAAGGATGACTTCTGGGCCTGTGGCTTTGGTAATTGGGCGATGGTAGTGCCTACCATTTACTGACATAGAGAAGACCACGGTAGAACAGGCTTTTTTTTTTTTTTTTTTTTTCTTTTCCTGCAAGGAAAAAGGCACTGTATATAGTAGGGATCAAAACTCAAGGCCAAGCAATTGCAAATACTATGTCACATCTTTCTCTGTAAAAGAAATGCCTTTAGGAAGCATCCGGGACATGGGTGATCTATTTTTCTAGCTTGAGTTTCTGACAACAATCTTGGCTTTGTAGGTCCAATTTGGCAAGTGTTAAAGGCTTAATAAATAGCCAGCTTTGTACATGAGGTCCAGAAACGAACAGCACACTCCCCCTGTCCCTCTTACCCACTGAACACACACCTCCCCTGATTAGCTCTGAAGAAGATCATGACACTTAAATCAGTGAAGTTTAGGCTCTGTCTGCTGAAATCTTCCAAACTCCTCAGCATGTAGTTATTCTGAATGAGCAGAGTGGTTGTGCTCATGGTTTCTAATACATAATATAACATGTGCAGGCTTAAGAATTTTTTGGACAAATATATTTATTTTAAGAAAAGAAATTATCTGTATGCCAGGCGCTCAGCTAGGTGCTTTTAGGAATGTTATTTTATTCAGTAGCTACAACAATTCTTTCAGGTGGGTTCTGTTATTCCTATTTTCACAGATAAGGAAGATAAGGTTCAGAGGGATAAGTAACTTGCTCAAGGTCCCACACAGCCAGTTGAGAGTTGAACCTCTGTCAGCCTTAGTTCAAAGTACAAGTTCTTTTTACATCACTCTGGGATCCCAATTTCAGGCTCTGTGCCATGTGCTCAGCGGGATACACTGAACTTCAGCAAACATTATTCCAGCCCTGGAAGAGTTTAACCTAAATTTGGAGAGAAGTCAATCACGCAAACATACTTGACATGTGGCCTTGTGTTGCTAGTTAAGTACCAATGTCATTGAAGATATTCCCTTAAAATCAGAGTGAAGGAGGCCCAGCAGAATCTTCTAGAGAAGGTGAGACTTTAAATTGTGCATGCAAAAGTGGTTAGGATCTGGAGACAGATAGGAGAACCTCCCAGGCAGCAATTCCAGAGAACGGGACTAATGCGAGTCAGGCAAGGAGGCAGCCTCTGCTAACAGGTTTTCCTCCACTTTTTTCCACCTTGCATCTTTACCACTTGTTTTTCCAGGCCTGCGTTACATGCCTGACCCCTTCCGGTTGAAACAGGTGTCCATTTCCCATTCACTCATGATACCTTATGATTATTTTTATCACTGCTATTTCCACATTAAGTGATTGTTTTATGTGTATCTTTCTTGAGGTCAGGAATTTTGCTTCACTTGTTTTTGAACCCCTCCAGAGATAAAATAGTGTCTGGCACATAAAAGGTGCTTAATTAAAAAAAAAAAGTTTTTGAATAGTTATTTTTCATGGTATTCTTTCTCTCCTCTACACCGCTCTGTTATTTGATTTGTACCATTCTGTATTGGTTGGGATACACCTGAAAACCAGGAATCAATATTTCAGTCATCAAAACAAGATAGTGTATTGCTTCCATGTCAGAATAAGAGTAGAAGCAGTCCAAAGTGACATGGTGCCTTCCTGGTGTGGGGTACCCAACATCCTGCTAGCTAGTAGCTCTGTCATCCCTAATATGTCACCTTCATTTACATGTTGATAAATCAGTCCCCACCACATCTGTGTTCTAGCCAGCAGGAAGGGGCGCCGAGGGAAGAGAAGACAGGCTGCTTTCTTTTTAAAGGTGCAACATGGAAGTAGCACACAGCATATCCATTCTCATCCCGTTTTCAGGACCTAGTCATGTGGTCAGATCTAGCTACAAGGGAGACTGGGAAAGATAGTTGTTATTTGGGGAACCATCAAAGGCTAAAATCTGTATTACCAGAGAAGGAGAGAACAGCAATGGAGGTATGGGGTGGGCAGAGATCAGTGGCACGGTCTGCCACACTTTCTTTTCCTATACTGCCTTATTGTAGATGTCCAGATAGTTTCGTATGATTTGCTTGACCTATTTTTTTTCCTTCCAGGGTACTTTTACTATTGAATTACTTGCAATTGTTGAATTGTGTATGGTCATCTTATCTGTCCTCTGAGAGCATGAGTTCTTTCATGGCAGAGGATGTATCTTACACAGCCTTGCTCTTGTAGCATGCCTTACACTTAGATTCTCAGTCAATAGTGCTGAATGAATACATGGGTGAAGAGAAGAGCTTTTTCATCATCCCATTATCTTGTCTCTATGGAGTGGGATTTGTCAATTTCATTGAGCCAACAGCACGAATAAATCAGCGTTATCCATGTTGAGGTCTCGCAAAATGTTGGAGCAGTGAGGGACATAAACATCCTCTTCCCTGCCCTCTGTTGATGCACTGGAGCCAGGGAAGAGTCAGATCTGGTACCAGGTTGACTCTGCTCCCAAGACATATGTCACAATGTCAACTGCGCCACCAACATCCTCTCCCTCTTTCCTCTGGCTCTCCTTCACAAGCAAGATCCACTCTCTGCTTCATAATTTTAGAAACAATTCTTTTGAGTTAGAATACAAATATTTTTTGAGGGGCGGGGGGAAATAATCATGAGGATCAATGTTTTCTAAAGAGTTCTGAAATTACCCTTCTTGTACATTTTGGTCACCTGGTTTGGGTATAGAGGTGGAAATTGCTCATTTGCCTTATGAAACTGGGTTACATTTTGATGATGCCCGGCCAGTTGATCCTTGAGAGGTCTGTTACTATGGCAAACTGTAAGGTCACCTTGCAATTACCCACTTGACCTCAGCTTGTTATGTCTAGACACTCATGCTGAGGGTGACATCACCCAAGAAATCAGAGACTCATAGACCTGCCTTGGTTCCTGGTTTGTCACATTTTCTCCAGCCTCTTGAAAAAGACAGGGTTTCCGGGTCCTTTTATATTGG
This sequence comes from Pteropus alecto, assembly GCF_000325575.1. NCBI lineage: Eukaryota > Metazoa > Chordata > Mammalia > Chiroptera > Pteropodidae > Pteropus > Pteropus alecto. The sequence goes on along the minus strand of NW_006443570.1, from coordinate 19,271,807 downwards.
TGTCTGGCATTTCCTTGCTCTCTGCTCTTCCAGGGCAGGGTTGCTTTCAGTGGACAGATGCTGCCCCTCCTTTCCCTAATTTACAAAGGGCCCTGGCCTCTATGACAGTAAATCCATTGCACCATTTAGGTTTAATTAGAGCACAATGACAGATGATTAGTTTACACATCAAAGCACTAAAACAACTCAACAAATTGGCCTTGTCCCAAAGCCCAGCACAGAAAATGGCCTTGAACTCGAGGCTCTGCCCACTGGGACTGGGGAGCTATTGATGAAAGCTCGGGAGCCCCATGCAGAGACACATAGAAAGAGTTCTGTTTCTCAAGTGAAGAAATGGATCCCAGCTGTTTCCAATCCTAATTGTGTGGCTGTGTCTCTCTCACGTTGACTTTCCACCTCTTAGCCCTCCCTCGGCTACTGCTTAAAGTTCATGTGCAGTTGACTCTCAGTTCTTTGGGGACTGATTTATCAATCCATGAATTACCCAAGCCCTTTGCTAATTCTTTTTCTTTTTCTTTCTTTCTTTTTTTACCTTGTTATCCTCCAAGTGGGATTTTGACTAATAGGACGCCTACCAAGGAATGAGAAAGAAAGCAAATAAGTTAATCTTCAGACCAGGCCACTTCGGCTACCAGCTGATAATTTTTTCGTTTGAGGTTCAATGGAGAAGAAGATAGAAACTATAGGCTGTAGTAAGGTAAATGAATTATTTCTGGGTGAACACGTGAGAACACTCTACATTAGATTGTCTTTGCCCTTTATTCCGTATTTTAGATCCCTTATTGTTACGCTGTGGCCCCAGAGAGGATGACGATGTGTTGGGAGATATAGCAGTTTGTTCTTCTGTCTCAAAAGACCAGTCTTTTCATACTAACAATCACTTAATTTAGTGAGAAACAAAACAAACAAAAATCCCTAAAAGTCCACCCAGTAGTTGAACTGAACTGACCTTCTTACCTGGGCTCATCAAAACAATTGGCATGTCCTGCTTCAAGGTCACGCCACTAAGTCAATGACAGAGAGGAGACATGAATCTAAGTCTTCCTTCCCAGCCCTTATCTTTCAGTACCATGTGATCTTTCTAATTGTTGGGGGGAAAAAAAAAAAAAAAACCAGGACTACAGCTACATAAAAAATCTCATGGAGCACAAAGGCTCAGGCTTCACTTCTGAACAATTGATGGAGACCGCGGTGCATGGTGGGATTGTCGTTTCCTCGCTGTGGGCCTTGGGGGTGAGCGGGCATCAGCCTCACCACTGTGATGTGGGCAGACAGATGAATGCTGGCTGCCTCAAGCACAGGACAGTGGGTGGAGCTGTGCTGGGTTCAGACTGCTGTAAGCAAATCACTTCAGGGGGAGGATGACACTGCATTATTAGCATAAACTAGGAGCCTATTGATCTGGCTGATTAGAAAACCTTCCATGGCACTGGGGTAATTAGCACAATTTACAGAGTAGCAGTTATCAGCTTCATTGCTTAATTAACAATGTAAATATCTTTCTAAATGACATTTTATAATCACGACGAGACCCTCTAGCATTTGCCCTGTTCACTGCGAATTCTTTTTCAGATGTATAGATAGATGCCTTTTTTGCATGCCTAACATCACATTTCTGCGTCACATATGATAAAGCAATGGTACAATGCTCCACATCGCCTCTGTTGTATTTTACTAGGGGTCTGTACTGCCTTCCTCTCTCCAGCCCCAAATATACAGTCTGCCAATTGAATTGCCAATAAAAAGTACTTAATTAGACGTGAAAGGGGAGTTCTGTCATGTTCTGGATTCTGGACTATTTTTTATTTATGTGCTTAGCAGGATAAGTCATCTTAAATTAGCATCACATTTTTTTCCTCTGAAGAGCATGTGAGAAATGAGGCTATTAGGAGGAGAGGTTTAACACAATATTTGTGTACACTAGTCATGGGTGCAGAGAATCATCCCAAACGCATATGTTGCTTTGGCAAGCAGGGTTTCTTTTCGTGTTTATTTTATTTCCTTATCATTTCTTGTTGAATTAATGTTTGTGATAGAATATTTGGCCTGCCTAATGAAACATATGTGCAGGGAACTTGATTGTTTTATTTTATTTTTTTACTTTAAATTCACCTATTCTTTTGAGCATCAGTGCCACACTAAAAGATTATTTTTCCATGTCTAAGTTCCAAATGGCATAGACACACACTCAAATCTTTATGGAGACCCGAGTGTGGAATGTTCAGAGGTTCATAACCTTCACTACAAAGAATGCCCTGAAAGCTTCCTGTTACTGAAGGCCTGATGATTTCAGTTGGTGGATTATTCACTTCTGATCTTTTTGCTTCCGCTAACTGCATGGTCAATGCAGTTACACATCCACAAAGGCTACTGAAAGGTAATTTAATACAAACCCGTGAATATTACATTGGTATAGTGGTAGAGAAGGCTAAAATGAATTTTGGAGGAATTTGCTGTAGGTTTTAATTAACCATCTTGCCCTTGTTCCCCATTATCATTGATTTGTGTGATAAGTGCCAATTATATGTGTCATAAGTATACTCCTTTTTGCTGAAGACAAGAGATCTTATGTGTGATGCAAATAAGGTTCTCAGAATGCTAATTTTGTAATGAGCCAATGCATTCTTCAAGGAGTTTATAGTCAAGTGGGGGAATAAAACATGTGCATAAATAATTATAATGCAAAGTAGGAAACTGGTGTGTCATGAGACAGTACAGAAAGAATTATGGCCAAAAAAGAGGCTGGAGAATAAATTATAGTTGAGAGATTCAGGAAGGTCTGCTTGAAGGTTGGGGAAAATTGGCATAAAAACAAATTGAGAGTATTGGGTGTGGTTTCCAGATGAGGGGAAGAGCAGGAGTTTAAATGAGGAACAAGAAAATGTTTACCGTGGCCATGACAGGAGGAATGCGAAAGAAAGCACTACAGATGATGCTGTGAAGGTAGGTCAGGGCTCTATCACACAGAACCTAGGATCCAGGCTGAAACATCCACACTATCTATAGACCAGAGATTGGCAAACTTTTTTTTTTGGTAAGGACCAAAGAGTAAATAAATATTTTAGGCTTTGCAGGACATATGGTCTCTGCCACAACTACTCAACTCTGCCATTGTAGCATAAAAGCAGACACAGACAATATATAAATGAACAGGTATCTCTATGTTCCAATAAAACTTTATTTATGGACACTGAAATATGAATTTCATTTAATTTTAATGTGTCATAAAATATTTTCTTTTGATTTTATTACTGTTCTCTGCTATTGGAGTAGGCAGGGGCATGAAGGTGTAACCATCTAACCTCTGGGTTTTTCTTTGCCTTTGGCCATATCCCCATAGACACAGCAAGCCACGTGCTGATGAGCTTGGATCCAGGTTCAGTGCTGTGAAGATGGAAGCCAACTGTATCTCCTGAAAGGTTAACAGGTAGATGAATGAGGAAGTAAGACGGCCTGTGTAGACAAATCAAATAATGACTTCTTGTCATTTAGATCTTAGTTTAAATGTTACTTCTTTGGAATGATCTAAAGTAGCCATCTGATGACTATCACATGGCTGTATTTTATTTCTTGGCAAAGCACTTTTTATGACCCAATCATACCTTCTTTCTTTCTTTGTGGTTCTCTGTCACTAGGATACCACACATGTACAACAATGATAATGTTTTATTTTTCTGTATCCCCAGAACCTGAAAGGCTGCTTGGTACCTGGTAGGTGTTCTATAAACATTTGTTAAATAAGTGGATAAAAGTTTGGCTCTGACAGAGTGGAGAAATAGAGTGGAGAAATCACGTGGTGCTTCTCAAACTTTAATGTGCCTAGGAACCACCTAGGGATATTGTTAGATGGAGATTCTGATTCTGCAGGTCTGGGGTGGGAGATTTTCCATTTCTAAATAGCTCCCAAGTGAGGCCAATCAATGCTGGTTCATGAACCACATTTTGAGTAGCAAGGCCTCTAAACCAGGAGTCCCCAACCCCTAGGCCATGGACTGGTACCTGTCTGTGGCCTGTTAGGAACTAGGCCACACAGCAGGAGGTGAGCTTCGGACTAGTGAGTGAAGCTTCCTCTGTATTTGCAGCTGCTCCCCAGTGCTAGCATCGCTGCCTCAGCTCTGCTTCAGATCATCAGGCATTAGATTTTATAAGAGCACTGGTCCCTGGTGCCAAAATGGTTGGGGACCGCTGATCTAGACCATTTCAGTGTGTTGCTTAGAATGAATAGGAGAAAAGATTAATGAAGCATGAGAGAGCGGATAACTGTAGGAGCAAAGATTTTAGGAAGACAGAGGGGATTAGAAGCCAGACAATCCATGGAGGAATTAGTTTTGAAAGGCAGTAAGAAACTTCCCTCAGTGTAACAGGACAGAGGAAAGGACGAGAAGAGGAGGAAATCCTTAACTGAGGGTGTCTAACTTTGCTATGAGGTCATCAGCTGAGAGTGAGGGTGGAGGTAGGTTATGGGAGTTCTAAGAAACGATCATTTTCTTCTCAGGCAGCATCCAGTATGCCTTCGAGTTTGAATTATAAGTTTAAAATGAAACCTGTCAGCTCTATTGTGTCATTTTTCTCAACATTAATCTGCTTGGGTGCAGGTTAGAGAAGAAGGATGGTAGGTTCATTCAGAGTGAGTACAACAGAGGGTGAGAGGAACCAGGGAGATGAGAGTATTGGACAGTGGGGAGTGATTTTATGGTGGACCATAGGAAGTGAGGCACAGGCACTGGAAGAGACACTGCTACTCAGTTCCTGCTCTCATGAGGGTCTAGTGGGGAATACAATATACATATATATGTATCTATTATATACACATGTACATGTGTAAGTGATTAGCAGAACTGCCCCCATAGCGCCTTGAATTTTACCATTGTGTATACCTGGCTAACTTACTACTGCCATCATCTGTATCTCTTTGCCTAAGAGCATGGAAAGCCAGAAGTAGTACCAGGGGGTCAATGCCCCTGAGAACATTATTCAATCATTAGCTAACAGTAATTGATGTATAAATACCTCAGCTCTCACAATCCTAGGGTGGGATAACTGATGTGTGTTCCATATTGGTTCCCCAGCAGGATAAAGCTCAGTTGCCCGTGGTGATACCTTGCTGGGCAAAAGATGCTCTTTACGGGCTCCCTTCCTTTCCCTGTCTCACTTCCCTTACTAGATGTTTTCTAGGATCAGCTACCAAATAAAATATTTGTTCTCAAATCCTTGCTTTAGAGTCTTCTCAGAATCCAAACTGAGGTAGATATAGTAAGCATAAACTGTGATGTATGCCATGGAAAAAGATACAGGCTACTGTCTTGGGGGAGAGGGTTATCTGCCCCCAGTGTCAAGTGGGAGTGGGGGTGTCAGAGAAGTTGAGGAAGAGACCTGGTGATTTGGTATCTCGAGGAGGAGCAGGTGGAAGGAACATTCGAGGGTCTGAATGGCCATTTTGGCTGCAGCAGGGGACAGGGACATGGAGTGGAACCTCAGAGCCCACACCCTGCAGGGTCTTGTAGGATGTGATAAGGAGTTTAGCATATCTGCTCAGAGAACACTGAGGATATGATAAGGAGTTTAGCATATCTGCTCAGAGAACACTAAGGGAACTCAAGGACAGCAACAAGATAAGATCTGCCTCTAAAAAAAGTGGAGAAGACAGGAGAGTGAGAGAGAAGAAATTCAGGGGCCTCTGCTATGACCCAGGGCTTTGCATGGAGTTTTGCACTGGAGGAGTCTTAACAAGTGTTTGATGAAATGTAAGGTCACTAACTCTTAACTACATATTTGATTATCCAGACACCCTATATTCTGGCCCAAATGATTGAGGTTTCCCTTAATTAATGATGTCCTTTGGTTCTGGGCTTCTTCCCTTAACTTTATCAGGCCTTTCCTTTCTCTGTGGGAGAGCACTAAAAAGAATAACTTCCTTCTACTTTTTGTCATTATCCACGCCCCTCCTTTTTTCCCCTCTCTCTCTCTTCTCTCCTGCACCTTCCCCTCTACACCTATCTCTCCTCTTCCTCCAAATAATCCTATTTAATAAAGTTCATTAAAGTCTCCCCTTCTATTAACTGTGACATTAATTCTTACCTGTGGCTATCTTAAGACTCTACCAATGTAGTCAGTGGAAATAGAATTATACTTTGTGAACAAAGTTATTTTAAAGTGAATCTTTAGTCAAATGCTATCAAAATGCAAAAATGAAAAATGTTCCCAAGCATGTTCACTTCTTTGTTAATATCACCATATATACAACCAGCATTCACTTCTACTTTTTATGGGAAAAAAATCCACTTCAAAGGTGATTTATACAAAAATTTGTGTGTATGTGTGTGCATTTATTTATAATCTGAAATCATGAGACATCAAGCATTATTTTTAAGAGATGAAAAAATGGAAACATAGTCAGAGAAGACATACATTTGATCATCAGTGTGGTCTCACATGTGACCACTGTAAATATATTACTACAGAACACACTGAGAAATATAGAATATTTATCAGTCAGCAAGTTTAGATTTATGGAACTGCAGAAAGTAACACAAGACAGAGGTCCAGGAAGGCTAAAACCCAGGCTGTAAATTACTCTCCAAGAGTATGCTATAGATAGTCAGAATTGCACCCCTTTCCCTCTTGTGTTCCTGTATATAAAAAATCTTGAATTCCTTGCTCATCTCCTTCTTCAACCCAGCAATTAAGGAAAAAAGACACTAGATGTCTGAGATTTCACATTACCTTTTAAACCCAATATTTTTATTGTCTTAAAAACAAGTCTTTGCGGCACCCTGGGGTGGAGAAGATCTGTTCATTGGGATTTTCATTTTTACTCTGGTCTCCTCTTTTGGCACATTCACCAGTCACCCCAAGCCCCTCACCCTGTGTTCTGGCAGGATTTGAGACATGCAAATTGAAAACTGGTAAATAGCAACTTTGCATACTTTGAATAGAGGAGAACAACTTGGTACCACTCGTTCTGTTCACAGGGAAATCTGAGATAATGGGAACGAGAGCAAGGGCAGACCGAGGGTCCTAAGTGTTTCCTTCAAAGTGTTTATTATGCTTATTAAATCTATTGTACAGTGATGAATTAATTTGAATTATTTATATGGTCAACCTTTGAGACAGTAACCTGATTTAATCAGAGGATGCAAATGTATCATTTCTCTTTGAAATCTAAAAACAGGTTTAAACTGGAATAAGCATCAGGACTTGTATCTTTTCCTACAAATATTGGCTACAAACCTGCAGTTGTCAGGTTAAATGCTATAATGTCAGAAATCAAGAGAGAGTGGTGATCTATTTCTTAGGAAAGTCAATAAACTTCCCTATGAGAACATGTTTCCTGGACAGCCAACTTTTGGGTGACAAATGTTTCAAGTAAAAAGTCTTTCCATTTATCTGTAAATATCCTGTATTGTCTGACATGAGGGTGTTCGTCTGCTAACATTTCAGTGTAAAGGAAAATGACATAGTAAAAAGAATGGTTGGAGTTTTCATTAGATTATAGGTCTGGTGTCAATTTTGTGAATGTTTGACTGATAAGAATTCTTTAGTTTTACTGCTCAAGCTGTAAGAACCTAAGGTTGATGTCAAGTTCAAAGTATTATAATCTAATTATTTAAAATATCTAGGTTACCTTTATGACTTGGAAAAAAATTGGAAATTGTTGTCCAAGCCTATCCTCCTTTGAGTTATTTTTTTCCTCGGTGTTTGGATGTTTCTAAGGAATTTTTGTGAAAGGCAAAATCTTGTGTATTTATAAAGACGGAAGAGGCACATATGATTCTGAAGGTGGAGTCTTTCTGAGGTAAAGTGAACAGCTTGCATCTTGAATATTTTATGAGATCTAGGTAGTAGAATGATGTTTCTGATGCAGGAGCACAGCAATCTAGGAACAAAAGGAAGATGGGGCCAAAGAACGAACTGTGACAGTTCTTCAAAATATTACGTGATCCTAAGACTGAAAACAGGAATGGATGGTGATACTGCAGATTGTATCTAATAAGGGCTTTAAAAGCTTAATTATTTATTGATTGAATCTGCACTAATGAAATGCCCCTGAATATGCATATAGAAATAAGAGGGCTGATTTATGGAGGTTCAATTGTATCTTTCAGATATATTTGGTACAAGTCTACATATGGAAAATAAATTGAAGGCTTGAGGCAATTATCTGAATATTTCAAGGGCAGACCCCCTCCATTTGGAGGAAGGCTAGTAAGGTGAAGAGGTAAAATGAAAAAAGGAGAGAAAACTCTACAGGGAGTTAGGAAAAGACAAAAGGGAGAAAAGCCTAAAAAAACATTTCTGTTAAATGTCTCCCTGCTTCTCTTACCCTAAAAGGAGAAAAATAGATTACCAGGTGCCATCAGGGAGCAATGTTTTCCTTGAAAAAAAGAAGGAAAAAAAGAAAAAAAAGAAAAAAAAGTTGTTAAATCAGCTACACATGGAGTCTGTCTGTGTAAGGAAGTCAGCCTTTTCATTACAAATAGGTTTAAAAAGCCCTGGAGAAGAGAGACGTGAACAGAAGCAATATTACCCACTAACAACCTAACTCCCTTTTAGACATCAGCTGAGAGAAGATCAGCAGCATCATTGAACAGGGGGTTTGTCTGAAGATAAAGACTCATCTTTATTTCTTTCAAGATATAAAACTTGTATTTAAATCAATTCAGAGAAGCACTTTAGCTTTAAACATTAGAGCGGGGAGAGCCTATTTAATAAAACAGCATTATTTCATTTTCAAAGAATGATACTGGCAGTAGCTCTGAGTTTAAATTCTGTATTCTTTTCCTCAATTATAATTATAATGGGTCTGAAAGGAAGCATGCCTATTACTGTCATATTTATTCTTTTGACAGGTGTTATGGGACTGTAATTTGATGAAATAATTCAAAACGCAGATTCCCATCCAAATATAATTCTTGTCATCAACACGAGTGGTTTAGGAAAAGACCTCTAGCAAGCCTTTTCACAGATCTTGAACACTCCTAATATTTTAGCAGTGATCCGTATTCAAGAATATGGGGGAGAGTCTGCCTTTTAGGGCTTATTTCTGAGGTAGCAACAGCCCGAAAGAAGAGTAGGTGCTTAAGGTAAAGACGGCTGTTAGTGGGATAGCTTTCTTTTTCTACTGGGTCGGTTGGATCAGGGAAGGGGAACCCAGCAGCTATCACATGTTGGGGACCCCGAGTCCCGCACGCGGCCGACAGAGGGCGCTGGGCGCACAGTGGCCAGGCGGGGGCGGTGCTGCGCATGTCCGGGGGCGCAGGCGCAGTCGCGGCTCCGCGTCCTCCGCGTCCGGGGTTCACGTTCCTCAGTGGAGGCGGGTGAGCCGCTGGGCGCAGGCGGAGGGCGGGGGCGCGCGGAGCCGCTGGGGCAACGGGGTGGGCTGGGCGTGTGACACTTTGGGAATCCTTGGCTTTGCGTGGCCTGTGGAAGACCTAGCGGCGACCTGCAGTACTCCCTTCCTTTCCCCCGTCCGTTCTCGTGCCCCTGAAGAGCCGGGTGGCCTGGAGCGTGACTTTTCGCAGGCCTCGTCGGGGCGGCTGGGAGGAGCGGAGAAGGCCCCAGGCCTCCAGCAGGGGCGTGGGGGCCACAAAGAGCTCAAGGGTCTTCAGACTCCTCTGTGAAGCCGGGTCCCCGGGCTAGCTAGTTTAATGTTCATTGTCTGGCACACGCCTCCGTGGTCAGCTTCGGTTTGCTCATTTAAAAAAGTAGACGTAGCCCCCGCACGGTCCATCTACCCAGAGTGCCCTGTGAGTGTTGTTACCTGGAGTAACCTTCACGTTTTGATTTATGCTTCTGAGTAACAAATGAAGTCACTCGTAGCCAAACCCCTTAGCCCTTAAGACTAATCTTTTGTTAGCTTTTACATAGCATGCAATTAAAATGCACAATTGAATGTAATACATTCACAGACTTGAACACCATCCATCACCATAATCAATTTTAGAACATTTTCATTACTTCCAAAAAGAAACCTTTAGTCGTAACTGCCCCCATGTCCCCTTCCCCCAGCCCTAGCAAGCGCTAACCTACTTTGTCTATAGATTTGCCTGTTCTGCACTTTGTGCATAAATGAAATCATACAGTATTTGGTCTTTTGTGACTAGCTTCTTTCACTTAGAGTAATATTTTCAAGGTTCATCCATGTAGCATGTATCAGTAGTTCACTTCTTTTCAATTACAAATAATATTCCATTGTATGAAGGTACCATGTTTTATTTATCCATTCATCAGCTGATGGACCTCAGGACTAATCTAACCCCTCACCACCTACCAGGCCCTTCTGGATCTGACCCCACCTTCCCGACTGTATCCTCTATGCTCTTGTTTGCCCTCCCTGCCTTCTTGGGCTTCTGTGGGCCTGGCAATCCCTACCTCCCTTAGGCTTTCATGCAGGCTGCAGGCAGCTCTGTCTTCATCACCCCTCCATCTTCACCTTCACCCAACGAAATCCTGCTCTTCCCTCAGACCTCAGATTAATTTTGTCTCTTTTTTAAGAAAACAACTCTGACCCTTGACTGGGTGAAGGACCCCATGAGCCAGTCTCTCAAGGACTAGAATTCCACTTTGTAGTATTAAGTTATAATTGGTTTTTATTATCTTTTTTTGTTAATGTGTAAGTTCCATGGGAATAGGGGCTCTTGTGTTTGTTTCTGTATCCGCAGCACCCAGCACCTTGTTGGTGCTCAATGACTAGTACTACTCACACACCCCTATATGTGTCAGGCACTGTACTGTACTAGGGATGCAGTTATAAACAAGATAAACTCCCTGCTTTTATGGAGCTTACATCTCAGTGGGGGAATATAAATATAAAGTGAAGAATGCCATGAAGATAAATAGAAGAGACTATAGTGTAGCCAACAAAGGCCTCTTGTGTGAGACCTGGATCATTGGGGGTGGGGTGGACCATGTGGGCACCCTGAAGAGTGGCTGGGTATGTGAGGACAAGCAAGAAGGCCAGGGGTAGTGGGAGGGGGTGAAGAAAAGGATAAACCAGGGATTTTTGGCTCAATGATCCTCTCAGACAAGCCCTGGGTATGTGTAGAAAGAGTTTGAGTTAGGAAGGCAGAGACCTGGGTACAGCTGTGGCTCCCTCCTAGTTTTGTGTGACCTTGAGCCTTAGTCTTTTTCCTCTATAAAGTGGGAATAATAGGGTTGTAGATTAAGTAGCTCCCCTGAAGTACTCAGCCCATTGTTTAACACCTGGTACGTATACAATACATTTGTTCTCTTCATTTGCCCTCAAACCAGAGAGTTTTGTGGCCTGTGTGTGGGAGGCCACTGTAACAAAGCAGTCTGATGTTACAATGATTCAGTTCGGGTTCCCCGTTATTCAGCTCTGGATCAAACATGTTTGCTTTGGCTGGGATAGCTCACGAGGTTCACTTGAAACTGGTAAAGAAAGACTCGGCAATTTGGGCTGACAGATGTGATGTTCAGGGTGACTCCTTAGCCTTTGAGATAGCAGGTGTGGTAGAAAGAGCTGAGGGTTCAGAGCCAAAGAACTTGAGTTTGAGATGGCTTTGTGATTTCAGGACAATCACTTTCCTCCTGGCTTTAGTTTCTTCTCTGGTTTAGAGGGAGTCAATCAACACATATTTATTGAGCTTTTATTATGTTCTGGGCACTGTTGATTGTGGAGGGATGTCTAATACAATATAGTCTCTGTCATCCAGTAACTTACAGTTAGCAAGGAATACAGACAGCCAGGTAGAGTAGGAAAGGGTAAGATATTCAGGTGCCTAATATATGCCAGCCCCTGTGCTAGGCACTTCACTTATGTTAGCTTGCTTGATCTTTATATTCCACCCCCTGTTTTCTTGAGGTATATATTCCATTCTCCAATTTACAGAGGAGGAGGCAGAAGTACAGAGAAGTCAAGCAAGTTGCCCAGTATTACACAGCTAGTACATGGCAGAGGTAAGCTCCAAAATAAGGATGGTTTGTCATCAAAACCTGCTCTGTGCTATTCCATCACATTGTTACATAAATGGTTATAGTACAGTGTGATGAGCATGGATAGCATGGAGTGAAACCCTGAAAGAGGTGACCTAGGAACTGGATCTTTAAAGATAAAGAGGAATTCTTGAGGTGGGTAAAGAATTCAAGGTAGGAGAAAGAGAGATGTTGAAAAGCACAGCACATTTCAAAGATGCTATTAACAATAACAACGAATAGTTAGCACATAGTATGTGCCAGGCATGGTGCTAGTGGTTTAGGAACATTATTTAATTCTCACAATGATTCTATGTAGGAAATACCGTCAGCGGCCCCACTGACAAATGTGCAACAAACAATGAGATGGAAGTTAAGAAACTTGCCCAGGCAAGTAATGGAGTCAGGATTTGAACCCAGACTATCTGATCCTAAAGTCCATGAACTTAACCTCCAAGTTCAGTGTGGCTAAAATGCAGGACGTGCAAGAAGGACAGTAAGAGATGAGTTTGTTGAGAGAAGTTGGAGCCAGATTTTGGAAGGCCATGGGTAAAGAATACTTCACAGAGATTTTGGAGAAGGAGCATGACAGGGTGTGTTTTTTAGGAAGTGTCCTTGGGCAGCAATGTGGGGGTTGGACTGGAAGGAAAGAGACTGATTGGGAGGTATTGGGATAGTCTGAAAGAGACATTGTTACAAAGCTGGGAACCAAGGTAGTGCCCAGGGGGTGAAGAGGGTATGAGGGGGTGGAGTTTAGAGGGCTGGTTCGAGAGCCTCCACTATGTAGAAGAGAGACTGGAGGAGTAAGCATTGCTGCCTGATTTCTAGCTTGGAGAATGCACATGTGCAAGCTGGAACCCCAGAGTTGTGGGGAGCAGAACTGCTTTCATCCTATATTGTGACTTTCCCTATCCAGAAGAATAATTGCATATTTAAACAATGGCCTATGCAAGCTTGATTTAGCTTGTGCTCAATAGGGCATGATTTCCAGTTATGTTCCCTAGTTCCTTCCTTCCTACTTTCCTTCCTTTCTTCCTTTCTTTCATTTTTTTCTACTTATTTTTAGGCACCCTATGTCAGGGCAAAAATCAAGGAAAGAGACAATGAGGTTAAGTGGGGCTGTAGGCCTGTTTCTTAGCATCTGTGCCCATGGTACCATTTGGCTCCCAGGAAATCCCTTTGTGTTCTTTTCCTTTATTCTATCATATTCTCTTTTGGATTTCCTAAGAACTTTTTGAATGCAAATCCTTAGTTGCCCCTTTGTGTAATTGACATCAGCCTTGTAACTTTTTTTGATCTATATGCAGGGGAAGCTATAGATGGTGTCCTTGTGTTTCTGAAAAGCATGAAGCAAGGTTTTATGGAGAAGGCTGGAAAATAAGTGCTGAATAATAGAACAGTCAAGTGCTTTCATGAATGCTTAGACCTGGTCTTGAATGAGCCCTAGGGAGAGTTCTCTGCGAAGTCCTTAGCTTGATTTGGGCAGCCTTTTGTGGGTGGCTCAGATATCAACATAGCAGGTGGCGTTAAAAGCTGGTAAGGGCATGGGCTTTGGAATCAAATAGACCTGACCATGCATTAGCTGTGTGGCCTCTGCCAAGTTACTTTAACCTGTCAGAACCTCAGTTTCCTCATCTCTAAAATGGGGCTAATGACATATACCCCATAAGTTTGTTGTGAGGATACATGACACAACACATGTAAAGCTCTCAACACCTACCTGGCACATGGTAGCTAGTAAGACATGCTATCAGCTTTGTGGGAGGCTTGGGGTAAGACTGTTCCTTAACATGTCAGGCCTTTCAACTCTGTGGTCCTAGGGCTGAGTCCAGAGCCACGCACATGTTAGATGCTCTGAATGGCATTGTATGGGTGACCGACACAGCCTGCTGGGGTTAATCTCTCTTTCTTTGTACCCCATTTGTACCGGGCATGTGATCGTTTCTATGCTTTTGTTATGCTGAATTGAGTTGAGTTGTATAACAGAAAGGATCAGGCATCCCAGAGATTGTGACTCTGGACTGAACCAGTAAAATGCAAGATAGGGAAACAGACTTAAGTTCATGGAAAACAAAAAAGCATAGTTCATGAGAAAAAAGGTACCTTTGAACTGAATGTCAGGGCCAGGTAAGGGCCCAGAGAATTCGGTCTGAGTTGCATTCCTTGAATTCCCAAGTTGAGGAAGTGATAGTGCCACCTGAGCGCGGCTGCCCATGGCGCTGGTCAGAACACAAGCAAACTGCGATTTTAATTGTGAGATCATTAATGAGGGTGAGTGTGTCCAGAGGAGGGTGAGTGAATTGGACAGACAGGCAGGGTGGTTATCTTGGAAAAGAAATGAATGAGAGTTGGGATAATTGACTTTGAATAATTAAAGACAGGACTTGGGGGTATTTTAGCAGAGACTTTAGCTCCAAAGGGCAGAGCTCAGACCAATAATTAGAATTTTATAGAGCAGATTTTAGCTCAGAACCAAAAGTATTTTCTGACATCTTGGGCTGCCAGAGATGTGGAGAAGAGATTTGTTTTATATTAGATGGAGAAGGTGGCTTCCAGCTTTTCAGTGTTCTGGTTTTGAAAGACTGCTTACTTTGGACTGTTTTTCTGTTCATTCAATTAACATCTTTTACTGAGAGCCTACTGTGAGCCAAGCCTGCTACCTTAAGTGATTTTATAACTTCCTAATTCATGAAAGGCTGCAGGAGGAATAACCAGAATTCAGTTCTTACTTAGGAAAAAGCTAAATAAATATTATTTGACTAAACAAATATATATTTTTTCTCTTTGATGTATACAGAGCTAATTGAATCAATGAAATCCACAGACCTTGGGTCTGTCTCAGCCACATTTGGATCCTCGGGGCCATTAGGCTGGGAGAAGGCTAAGCTGTTGTTTTCTCAAGTTAGGGGCGGGGTCAGATTTTGAGGTTATTCAGTTGGCAAGCATTTATGGAGAAGTTCACTATGTGCCCAGGACTGTGCTAGGCATTGAAGGAACAGAGATGGAGGAACTGACTCAGTCCGTGCCCGCATGGGAGTTTGGTCTGGTCAGGGAAATTGAGAGGCAAACCCTCGGAGCATGGGGTGATTCCTGCTAACCTAAGCAGGTACAACAGGCTACATGCAAACGGATAATAGAAAGAGTCTAGTTCTGTGTAAGAATGGATAGAAGGACTCAGTCAAAAAGAAGTTAATTGCAAGAATGCTAGGAGCTCACAGAATCAAGGGAGAAAGCTGGAGAATTGGGCAGTAATCTAGACATTTCTGGCAGACGAGGCGGCAGGACCTACAAGGACAATTCAGAGCAGGAAGAAGCTGATCAGGGCATACTACTGCTGGAGTACATGAAGTCATTTTCAGGCTCTTTTGTAACCCTGTTCGACAACCCATTTCCAGAGGTGGGGAATACTCAATCAACCTAGCTGGGGTCCAATGCTCAATTTGTGCCTGGGAGAGATCGAGCCACTGGTAACAGTCTCAGCAGGCCTAACTCAATGGAAAGAAGTCATCCCTTAAAAAGAAATTAGGACAGGGAGAGCTGTTAGAAAAAACCACAAATGTCAGCTACAGGATAAGTAGAAGTTTATTCAGAGAATGGGGCTAGTGTTCCAGGGAGCATCCACCACGGCCTCTGGAGCCAGACTTCCTGGGTAGAAATCCTGGCTTCTGCACTCAGCTGTCTGAACTTGGACAAATTTCCTACCCTTTTTTTTTTTTTGCCTCTGTTTCTTTATCTGTAAAGGAAGAGTATAATGGTACCTTCTTGTAGAGTTATTGTGAAGATTAAAATTAGTTAATTCACTTGCCTTGTTTAGAATAGGACTTATCACATGGTAACTATTCAGTAAAGCAGGTGTAATAATAATTGTTAGTGATTGTTATTATTATTATTATTGGTGTTATTGTTAAAGGAACTCTAAGTGGTGTGTCAGTGTGCCTGGCAGGTGGAAGAGTGATGAGGGATGAATCTTGGCAGGTAAAAAAGCTTTAGGAATTGGTGTCAGCCTAAAGAGTTTAAGGCTTTATCCACTAGGTGATGGCAAAGCTGCGGGAGGATTTTTCAAAAATAACTTTTTGTTATGACAATTTTCAAAATATATAGAAGTTGAAATAACAGCACAATACCTATCCTTACACCTGCTGTCTAAACACAATCTTAACATTTTGTTGTGTTTGCTTTATCTTTCTCACTCTGTGTTTTCTCTTTCTGTGTTGTCTTTTGATGAACCATTTGAAAATCAGTTGCAGATGTGATGACACATCACCTTGAAATACTTCTACTTGCATCTCCTTAGAATAAGAACAGTCTCCCACATAACCACAACATTGTTATTATACCTAAGTAAATTAACTAATAATAACATCCAATATCATGTCCAGCTTTGGGGAGAATTTAAGTTTGGAGTTAGATAAAGCATTGTGACTGCCATGTAAAGGATGGCTGGCAGGGGTTGGAGGGAAGGTAATTACCCTTCCAGTACTCCAGGGGAGAGGTGATGGAGCCTGAACTAGAGTAATGTGGGGTGATGAGGTCTGTTTGAGGTATCCACGGGCCTCTCACAGAGCATGGTGGCAGGAGTGCTTAGGTCAGTGAGGGCTTCCTGGAGGAGGTGCCAGACCTCAGCTGAGTGTCGAAGGATCAAGAGATCTGCAGGAAACGGATAAGGGTATTGTAAGAAGAAGTAGGATTCATTCAACATATAGATACTGAGCATCTACTGTGATGGTTAAGTTTATGTGTCAACTTGACTGGGCCATGGGTGCCCAGATTTTTGGCCAAATGTTATTTTGGATGTGTCCGTGAAGGTATTTTTGGATAAGATTAACATTTAAATCAGGAGACTGAGTGAAGCAGATTGTCTTCCCTGATGTGGGTGGCCCTCATCTAAGCACTTGAAGGCCTGAGGAGAACAATAGACTGTCTCTCCCCTGAGTAAGAGAATTCGCTTGCCTGACAGCCTTCAAACTGGAATATTGGCTCTTCCTGGTTTTATAACAGCTTCTGGCCTTCAGACTCAAACTGGAACATGAACTCTACAGATTTTGAATTTGTCTATCTGTCTTTCTGTCTATCTTTATCTCTGTCTATCATCTATCTCTTGTCCGTCCATCTGTCTGCCTGCCTGCCTGTCTGTCTGTCTGTCTGTCTATCTATCTATCTATCTATCTATCTATCTATCTATCTATCTATCTATCTATCTATCTCCTATTTCTTTTTGTCTCTACAGAATCCTAATACATCTACTATATGCATTCTGTCACATAGCAGGTGAACATACAATAGGATGTCACGGAGTGTGTCACTCAGAGCTCAGTTTGCCAGGCCTGGTAGTGGGTGGTGGGAGATGTGAAGAGGATGTGGGTACGGGCCAGATCAAGAGGGCCTTGGAGGCCCTGGAAAGGAGTATGGATTTTATTCTGTAGACTAGTGCTTTCCAAACTTCAGTACCACTTGTATGATTTTCATCATATCCACATTTAACTGCATTCTTATTTGCTTAATGCATTTTAAAAAATCAGTTTTAAGCCATTTTTAAAACTTTTAAACCATAATACATATGAAATGATGGGATTTTTTTTCTCATTACATATGAAAATAAATATAAAATCATTACAATAAAAAGGTGTTGCTCCACATACTGCTTAAAGGAATTTCGTATTTGACTCACATTCTGGGAAAAGTTGTCATGAATGATAGGGGAGGTGGGTAACGGTGGATATCAGGGGTTTTAGGCAGGAACGCGACATACCGAGAGTTACATTTTGGAAAGATTCACCCTGGCCATTGAATGGAGAACAGATTGGAAGACAGGGAGACCTGCTGGGAACTCTCGGAGTTGTCCACATGAGCTGTGATAAGAGCCTTAACCAAGGGTGCGCAGTGGAAATAGGAGGGGACAGATTTGAGAGGGCATTCAGAGGTAGAATTGAATAGGACTTAGAGACCAATGGCATGGGAATTGAGGAAGAAGGAGGAGTGGGTTGGCTCGGTGATGATTTTGATTTGGTTGCCTGGGAAGATGGCAGTGCCTTCACAGGGGCAGGGAGCCCTCTCCAGGTGGAGAGCCTAAGGTCAAGTCCGAAGAGCAGGATATGTGAAGTGAGTGCTCTTAGGGCCACAGGGTTTGACTACCGTTTTAGCAATGATGTTGTGAGGTTCATTGCCCCTTAAATAATAGCAAACCCACACTTTAAATTAAATTAAAACATTTTTAGTTTAACTCTTCTGAGTGGACCCACACATGCATTCTCTGCTAGATATTACTGAGAATGACTAAGAATTATAATTGAGCTGAAAATAATCTCCCGCCCATACTTGCTGAGTTGGTTTCTAAGTATTGCCTGGGATTTTAAGTAATGAAACAAAGCTGTGCTCTTTCCAAATGTTAATTTTGAAGACTGCAGCTGGCGACCATCTGTTACACGACTGGCATTTTACGATATTCGATTAGCACTTTATATAGTTTGGGGAAGCCTGCCAGTGGAGTCTGCCCATTGGGTTAGGGACTTCAGTGGAATGTCCTCTGTGGTGGCCTTTGAAGGTATTTGTCCCGATTGTATGGTGTTCTCCTCAATTTGTTGGACTGAAGCATGGCTAGGCAGCCGGGCCAGCTGATATTTGTGGCAGGAGGACCTTTGTATTCTTTCTTAGAGTTGAAACATTAGAACTAATCATGGAAGCAGAATTTGAGAGATTAAGATTTTTTGATCAGTTAGGACTCTTGGTTTCAAGTGACAAAACAGCAAACTCAAGTTGCTTTGGCAAAGGGGATTAATTGGCTTGGATCATTGAAAAGTCTAGGGGTGGGACCGCCTTCAGGTGGATGGTTTTGGGGCTCGAATGAGTTCTTCAGACTTGGTTTTAGCCCAGGTTCTTAGCTCTGCCTTCTGCTGTGTGGCTTTAGTCTCAGGCTTTAAGAAAAGGCAAGATGGCCTCCCTGAGATAGTATCAAGTCTTCTCAGCATCAAGTCTAGAGAAAATGTTGAGTCCTTTGCAGTCACTCTTGCAAAGGTGTTGAGATTCACTCAGCTTCCATCATGTGCCCATCTGTGAACCAGTCCCTGTGACCATATGGTTGCACATCTCTGATTGGTTAGGCCTGGAGCAAAGCTTCACCCAGAGCGTATGAGCTGAGACCTGGGGAGGAGTGGATCACCAGTCACACATCTGTGGCTGTTACCAAAAGGGAGGATGGGTGTTTAGGACAGACAACAACTTGCCCACCCCTGTGTTAGAGCTAGAGACCAGAGTACCATGAGCAATTGGCAAACTTAGCTGTGGAGATAATATGTCAGGAAGATAATATGCTAGAAATGGAATGAAGGAGCCTTTGAAATTAGTTACTTAATGAGTTTCTTTTCGTAGTCTAAGGACTTCTGATAGATTTAGAATTCTGGTTCTCTTTTTGATGAGGAGGGGGTTGCCTTTCCTTCTTTTTTTTAATGTTACTTTAAAACCAAGGCATCATTTAACCTTGGTCTTTTAGCTCCTTCATTTGGAATATAGTGAGCTTTTCTGTCATAGAGAGGAAATCTGTACAGAGGAGATAACACATTCCATTCAGTCCAGTTCAACAAACAGGACACTAAGCGCCGGGGCCTGGGCCAGGCTCCACAGGCCTGGCAGCAGATGAATCCCTGGCAGTGTGGGAAGCACTATAACAGCTCTGTGAGCAGGGTACTGCAGCCCCACCAGGGAGGGACAGTCAGGAAGGGCTTCCTAGAGGCAGTGACACTGAGCTGGACTTGGTAGGCTGAACGTGAGTTCCTCACCAGAAGAGGGGAAGGGAGCTCTACGTTCAGGGGACTGCATAAGCAAAGGCACCAAGAGGTGATGTACTTGTGGATTTGGGGCATCTGGGAGAAATTCCTTGTGGCCGACTGTGGGATGAACCCAGGACACGGAGTCTGTGGAGGAGACTAGAGAGTGACAGGCTGGGGGCAGGGACACCAGGTAAGACGCTGTGGCAGATGCCTAGGCGGGAGCCTATGGTGCAGTGAGCATAAAGAAGGGGACAGTTATGGGCTGGAAAGTACTTAGCAGAAACTTAATAAGTTCTTATGTTCTAGAATCTACCATTGGAAAAAAAATCTATATTCTTAGAGCGTCCTGCTTTAAAAAATAAGAGGCCGGATTAGAGTTGTAGGCTCTCTCTTTGGAGAGAGCCGTTGTAATACAGAGGTTAAAAATATGGATTCTGCAGACACAAAAGCAGACACAGAAGAGCATGTTCTCTATCTTTTTAGGTAAAACTCGGGAAAATGCAAACTGATCTGAAGTGACAAAGCAGTGCTTGCTTTGGGAGTGGGGAGTGGTGAGGGTAGGAGGGAGGGATTACAAAGAAGCATGAGGAAACATGGGGGTGATGGAGGTATTCGCTCTCTTGATTGTGATGATGGCTTCTTAGGTATATAAATATGTCAAAACTTATCAGATTGTACACTTTAAATATGTGCAGTTAATTGTATATTAACTACATCTTGATAAAGTTTTTAAAAAAATAAAAATAAAAGGTGGTCTCTGGAGCTTTTTTGGGTTCGAATCCCAGCTCTATCCTTATCAACTGTATGACCTTGGGCAAGTTGTCAGACCTCTCTGTGCTGATTGTTTATTTATTTTTCAATTATAGTTGACATTCAATATTATTTTATATTAGTTTCAGGTGTACAGCTGTAGTGGTTAGACACAGGTGTAGTGGTTAGACATTTATATAATTTATGAAGTGATCCCCCTGATAAGTCTAGTACCTACCCGGCACTATAGTTATTACAATATTATTGATTATTTTCCCTATGCTATACTTTACATCCCCATGACTATTTTGTAACTACCAATTTGTAACCACTTCTTAATCCCTTCACGTTTTTTACCCATCCCGCCAACCCCCATCCTATCTGGTAACTATCAGTTTTTTCTCTGTATCTATGAGTCCTGTCTTTGTTTTTTTTTTGTAATTGTTGTTGTTTATTTTATTCTTTAGATTCCACACATAAGTGAGGCCATATCGTATTTGTCTGACTTATTTTACTTAGCATAATACCCCCTAGGTCCATCGATTTCATTTTTTATGGCTGAGTAATAGTCCATTGTATATATGTGCTGTTTCTTCTTTATTCAATTTTCTACCATTGGCCACTCAGGTTGCTTCCGTATCTTGGCTATTGTAAATAGTGCTGCAGTGAACATTGCGGTGCTGTGCTGATTTTTTTAATGTGTGCATTAGTCACTAAGTAAAGTGAATAGGACAGAACAAGTGCTCATTATTCTTATTTATAATACACAGTAAAATGAAATCGTGTGCCCAGGCCCTGGTCAGCATGACAACTCTGTAAGTAGCTGCTGCTTCATGCAGAGCCCTCTAGAATTGTTAAAATCGTTATTTTGTTAAAACGCAGGTTCTGTCTAGTAGGTGGGGCTGAGATTCTGCATTTCTAACAAGCTCTTGGGCAATGTCAGTGCTGCCTGTCCAGGGCCACACTTTGAGTAGCGAGGCTCAGACCTCTGGGCATCCTGCCCTCTGTTGCTTGAGGTTAACTGGTTTATCAGCAGTTTTTCTGCTTGTCTCCCCTACTCTGCCTGTTAGTGACACCTCCTTACCCACCGGTTAAACTTAGTGTCCAGAAAGAAGACGCCAAGATGAGGCTGCACATCTTGTCTTTGGTCCTTGCAGGTCTGCTCCGGGCTTAGACTTCTATAGGACTGAATTCTCAGCCTGAGCTCAGGGTCTGGGTTCCATAGGGTTGGCATGAGGGGAACCTGGCCTCTGTGCTGTATCAAGCTTGCTTTATAGAGGACGGGGAGTTGGAGGTCAGGGCTAAGTATTGGCTTGATACCTTAGAAGTGATGCTCTATGTTTTCCAGGGACAGATGGTCTTGCGGATGGCTCCACTACCAGGGGCAGAGCTGGTCCAGAGGCCACTGCAGCTCTACCGATACCTGCTGCGCTGTTGCCGGCAGCTGCCCACGAAGGGCATCCAGGAGCATTACAAACACGCTGTCAGGCAGGTGGGAGCAGCATATGCTGGGCCATGGGTAGGGGATAATTTCTGTAATATGGGTCCCTTCATGGGGTTGGGGGCAGGGGGCAGGGGGCAGGGATGAGCTTTCAGGTGGTGGTGGTGGGGCCACAGTTTGGTAAGAGCCACCAGAAGCCTAGCTTCTCTGTCTGGTTTCTGTTCAGGAAACAGAGGTTGCATCATCTAGCACACCAGCTCTGTGCCAGGGCTTGAATAAGGCAGCTAAATGGTTAATTAAAATAGTATGGGGCACAACATCATTTTAACAGGCGTTGCTGCTAACAATGCACACCTGAACTTAATTATGAGCAAACATCAGGTAAACCCAAACCAAGGGACCATCTACCATAGAACTGGCCCATACTCGTCAAACGTCAATGTCACAAAACACAGAGAAAGGCAGAATAATTGCTCTGGTTTAAAGAGGACTGAGGAGATGCGATTCCTAAATGTAATGCACGGTCCCAGATTGGATCCTGGGCCAGAAGGAGACAATTATTATAAAGGACATTATTGCAGAAATTCATGAAATTGGAATATGGGCTTTAGATTAGATAATAGCGTTTTATCAGTGTTAAATTTTCTCAATTTGATTGCCGTGGTTATTAAGAGAATGCCCTGGTTAGGAAATACGCACTGAAGTGTTTAGTAGGAGTTAAGGGCATGATGCCCTCAACTTTACCATGCTTCCAGCATTTTTATACAAACATATAAAGAGAGAATGATAAAGCAAATGTGGAAAATGTTAAGAATCAGTGATTCTGAGGGGAATTCTTTTGTGTTGTTCTTGAAATTATTTCCAAATAAAGAGTTAAAGACTAAAATTCATACAAATGTCACATGGAAAGTAAAAATAAAAATAGCAACAGAGGGCTGTGGAATCCTGGAGAAGGGAGCAGTTAGCTATCTGAGGGAGTAAGGGAGGACTTCCTGGAGGTGAGCATTTGAGGTGCTCTAAAGACAAGTAGGAGGATGTATGAGATTGACAGTAATAGGGCAGAGGAGGTACCATTTCTTTTGAAGGGTTCTGAGTGCCACACTGATGAACCTGAATCTCACATTGCGAGCTTCTCAAGGGTGAACATCTAGTCAAAAGCAAACAACAGCCTGGGCCTGACTGGATTTCCCAAAGCCACCCCTGCCCCTCCTTTCTCTGCCTGACTTAACAGCATGGGCCAGAAGAAGCCCTATTCTTCCCCGTTGTGAGGCCAAGGTCTCGCCCTAGTGAAAGCAGCTTCTTGGGAAGAGCAGATGAAACAGATGGAAATTTCACTTAACTCCACCCCCCACTGCCTTAAAATCTTTGGGCCCAGCTAGATTTGGGGGTAATTTGGGAGCCACTCTTCCTTTTCACAGTGTCCTGCTGGTGGGAGTATGGGCTATGCAATTGAATAGAGTAGGATTCAAATGCTGGCACTGTTGCTTAGCAGCAAGTTAGGGTTTCTGAGCCTCTTTCCTCATCTCTGTGTGGGATCAACTCTCTATGGAGGGGTAAGATTGATGCTGAGTATAAAGTGCCTGCAGTATGCCTGGCCCATGCCTGGTACTCTGAAGCTGCCGGTCCTGTGAATTTTGTCATCTTTTTTTATGTTTAAACTTTCAGAGTTTCCGAGTTCATTCAGATGAAGACAATCCTGAGAGAATCCAGCAGATTATTAAAAGAGCCATTGAAGATGCTGACTGGATCATGAACAAAGTAAGTGCTTGGCTCCCACTTCCACCTGTGAGCTGTAATCTCTGTGACCACCAGGGGTCACCTCTGCCCTACAGTTGAGAACAACCCAGCTGCTCCCCTCCTCTAGAAGCTGAAAGGTGATGGCAGATGCCCTTCTGATTGCATTTGTTTTCTGTAAAGAGGAGGTGGGGAGTGGGGGGAACACCCTCAATTCCTAAATTTTTGCCTCACAGGGCTGAATAAACAGATGGGGTGGCAGGAAGAAGAAAGAGAACAATCTTCCTGGAAGCAATAGTGACATAGCTGGCAGCAGGCTTGCTATGTCTCAGAGAAAAGAGCTATCTTGGGGGTTAGCGAGCCCCCTGTATCTGGAGGTATTCACACTGAGGCAGCATTATTGAGGAAACATGCAAGCATCTGTTTTCGTGGAGAAAGGGAGGGAATCAGGAATATAGACTGACTTGCTGGTCCTTATACTTTGGTGTTAGAACAACCTAGAGTGCTGGAGCAGGTCCCACCTCCCTGTCCTATACCAGACTCTCCAAATATGGGGTCCAGGATTCATTTGTTTAAACTCAGTGATTGCACTAGATGGCTTCTGAGAGTCCCCCCTTACCTGAGATTTTATTTTTCTCTAATAGACTCATCCTAAAGGGAATGATGGGCATGCCAGTATGTTCAATTCTAATTCCCAGTGTCTTTCTTTTCTTATCCTCCCTCCCAACCCCATAAGCTTCCTTTTCCATTAAAGAAGAAAAGGGATCCAGGCACCAACTAGAGATTCTGCCATCTGGGTTCCACCACCTCCAAGAAGCCCCTGCAGGGCACATCTGAGGCCTAGGTGACCATGGTCCTCAGGATTTCCTGGGTCCTCCCTCTCCTGTTGGCTTGCCTCACCCAATTCCAACAATCTTTCTGTCTTGCAGTATAAAAAACAAAACTAAGACTCCAGGGCCCAAGGAGTGAAGCTGTCCTGAAGATATTGAAGTTGAGAGACCTCTCTTCTGGGACTAATCAGCGGTAGCTGTTCTGGAATATCCATTGGCCTTGTTGGCCGAGAGAGCAGGAAATTGGGGGTAGGAGAGGCTGACGTTTGCTCAGATGGCTCATCTCACCATGTTCGTGTCCCCAGCGTCCTTTATGTTTGCTTTTCCAGTCAGTTTAGATATGAGATTTAGGGAGAATGTGTTTTTCACTTTGCTCTGAAAGTGATTCATTTATTCTGGACATCATTCTTTGAGGCCTGGAGTGGGTGTCCTTTCAGATGGCAGCCTGTACAGAGGACG
Organism: Pteropus alecto; assembly: GCF_000325575.1. Taxonomy (NCBI): domain Eukaryota; kingdom Metazoa; phylum Chordata; class Mammalia; order Chiroptera; family Pteropodidae; genus Pteropus; species Pteropus alecto. Next base: position 19,246,896 of record NW_006443570.1, on the reverse strand, counting down.
GGGCATGAGTTTTATAACCGGACAGATCTGGATTTGAATCCCAGCTCAGCGGCTTTTCAAGGGTGTTGCCTTCGAGCTCAGTTTCCTCCTTTGTGAGGATTCAGTACACTGAAGTCAAAGAGCCTAACACTGGATGTGGTGGCGGGTGGTGCCAATAAACTTCTCTCTGAGAAAGTCGTCCTCCCTGCGCTCTCTTCTGCTCCCACGGTGCTCCATGCAGCCCTCTCTAGCCCACTTTATGTCGGGTCTTAGTTAGTTGTTGTGGACTTGTCCTATCCCTGCTTGTCGTACCCCCGCAAGCCCCAGAGCCCTCACAGTCCCATTGCGTCCAGCAGTCTGCCAAGTGGCTACTCTTCCTGACACTGTCTCTCCCTGCCCAGAGAAGCAAAAGCCCTGGTCCTTGCCTCCATGGAATTTACAGCGTCCCAGAGTGGTGAAATGCAGTCTGCCTGAAACAAGGATGCCAAAGCAGCTGCAGCGGCACCAGTGTTTAGGCTTCTGTGAACCTGCGTTTTGTTTTGACCGGCCTGTCCTTCCTTTGCCACTGTATTGAAAGGAAAGGAGGGAAGAAGCAAGCAAGCGGCTGTGTAGGTTCTCGTGAACCTGAAATCGGCAGAGAGAGACAGACCGAGTCTCATCCCAATTCCACTCAAGTTGTTCTTGGGTAGCTACCTTGCCTCTTCCAGCCTTGGTTTCCCCATCTAACCAATGGAGTAATGTCAGTACCTACTTCAAGGGCTGTGGTGAGGAGTAATGGCCCCTAAATGCACGCCCAGTGCTCGCCCAGCACCTGGCTTGGGGAGCCGGCTGCACAGCAGGCCATTAGCAGCTACCACTTTTAGAGAGCCCTGCTTTGCAGATGGGAGAGCCCCTTTTCAAGGTCACAAAGCTACTAAGCCAGTTCTGTCTGAATCTACCAAACAGTACAGATTTTGGAGGAAAAAAGGGAAGGAAGGGAGAAAGGGAGGGAGGAGGAAAAAAGAAAGGAGGGAAAGCAGAAGGGAAGGATCAGGGGGAGCTGGCCAGAGCTGGTGGAGCAGATGGAAGACAGACAGACGCCACGCTGGGACTTGAGTGTCCCCCAGGACTCTCACCCAGAAGGGTGATCTAGCATGTGTTTGTGTCTTTGCAGTGATATGACTTAAAAGTGACTTAGATACATCTATGTGCACTCAACTGATCAGCAAATAATGAAGTAAATATGTCAATTTGTGAAATATTTCTGGTATTTTCTTGCCATAGGTTGTTCCCTGCTGTGTGCTAACCGTCATACTAGGTGTTGAGGACTTAGAGAAGGCAGATAGAAAGCTGCCCAGGAGGAGGTCAGTCTTCAGAGGGGACGACTAGGCTCTGGTCCTACTGCTATACAATAGTCGATGAGGTCAGATTTGCCTATCGGGGTCAGGGCAGGCTGAGGGGTTTCAGCCCAGTCCCACAGCTAAACCAGCTTGCCTCTCCTACCCCCTCGCCCGCCCTGTTGTCAGTTCCTCTGAAAAGTCAGAGGCCCATCTTTGATCAGCAGCAGTGGGGTTGGTTGTGTCCCTGGCCTCTTACCAGCAGGAGAGGTGCAAGCGAAGGCTGGCCAGGGCTTGGGAGGAAGTTAGTGCCCCTTGCCCATGCCTGGCTCCTGAGGGTGGTCCCATGACCCTCAGTTCACTGTCAGTGCTAATCCAGTTGTGCCACCTCACCCAGGTGGCAAACAGTGGGTGCCCAGCTTTGGCGAGAGTACCAGGAAGGGGTATGGGTTGATTAGTGTGTCGGCTGCTCTCCACCAGCCCCGGTGATGCCAGAGAGGGTAGTGAGCATGGCCATCTGAGGGCATGCTCCCCAGAAGTGCAGATGGGAGAAACAAGGTAGGGTTGGCAAGAAAACATGGCAGAGCAGAGAGGTGGTTGGAGTTGGGAGTGGGGGGCAACTGTGTGAAGCATGGGGGAGTCTCTCCCCTCCTTAGCAGCCTTCCGGTGCTCAGCCCTCAGACCTCCACCTCTACGAACCTAGGCCTTAAATCAGCCTGGGCACAGTTAAAGGCTTACAGAGTAGCCTCCAAGCAAACAAAAGATGACAGCATATTCACCCACAGTCAGGCATTGTGACCTCTAGAGCCAGATAGACCTGAGTTTAGATCCCAGCTGTGTCACTTAGTAGTGGTGTGACTTTGGTAAGTTCCTTAACCTGTCATCCTTACTTTCCTTACCTGTAGTGGGACGCACATCTCACGAAGTGGTGAAATTAAGTCAGTGCGCACAGATAGGCAGTCACATGACCTCTGCCTTATTGGTTTACCTGCTTACAACCCTTTTCTTTAGGTGGGTCTCTCCTCTGCTCCCTGGTAACCACTGTACATGCGCAGTGCCAGTAGGAAACCTTCTGATAACTACACCTTGGCTGATTTGTATTTGTACTCACACTACCTTGCTGGCATGCATTTGTGATAGTTTCTAGGTCTATCTGTATAATGAAAGATAGCTGCTATTAAAGAGCATCCAGCCTCCTTGAGAGACACTTACTTCTGGAGGCTGATTCCTGTGGCAGTGTTGTCTTGAGTGCTGCCAGCAGCAGCAGCTCCCTGGGACAGAATCTGCCCTGCCCTACACAGTGTCCTTTCTCTGCTCTGTGCCCACCCCCAGCTTAGTTGAGCACTTAGTCTTTGCACAACTCTCTGCTAGGCAGGACAGAATTCACAATTTAAGGGACAGACAGGTGTGGGTGGCTGGAAGGTTGAGCAAATGTGGCTTGTAGAATGTTATAATACAGATTTTTTCTCTCCCATTGTTTCTTTGTATTTTTTTTCCTGGAGGTTTTCATGCTTCCCGTGTCCCTGGATGAAAACTGGCACAGGCCTCAAAATTTTCTGGCCAATCTGTGGTTTAAAAAGCCCAAAACTATGGTTGCTTTTAAGTTAAAAAAGTCTCAATTCATTAATTGAAATGTCCAGTCTTAGGTAAAAATTAAATTTCAGAACCTGAATTAAGGTTGAGGCTTTTCTCCTGCGTCAGAGAAGGCAGACATAGGTGGGTGGTCCTTAATGGCTTGGGGTGGGAGTGGTACTGGAGGGGCATTCCAGGCAGTGGCAGGAAATAGCACCACTTGCTCAGGACCTCCCATGCTGCTCAGTGTGGTTGAGATACCACAGACCAAAGAGATAGTTCTGTAATCATCCCTTTGTGTAATCGTCTCTCCCACCAGGGAGTGAACCCCTTGAGAGTAGGGACCATGCACTGAATCCTCTGGGCCAGCTGTGTGTCTGCTGCCCAGGAGATGAGCTATTAAGTTTTTGTTGAATGAAAGAATGATAATACCAGGCAAACATGTCTCTCTTTTGTCAAGTTTTTATTGCTTTCTAATAATGGGGGAGGCTGGGAGGTGGTGATTATTTCTTGGCTAAGAACTGGTTGCATGTGTGGGTGGGGGGTCCTCTTCTTATCACTGGTGCTGGGGAGTTGATTTGGAGGCGAGAACACTTGCTGTCACTGCACAATGGATGAGCATGGGTACCTCCCACACAGACTTCCTCCAGGAAGTTTGTCTTGAGGCAAAGAGAGGATTCCACACAAAGAAAAAATGACCAAAAGCTGAAACCACTTCTCAACTTTCTGAAATGAACCTGTCCCTCTGTCTATCTTGCTCCCCTAGGAGGTGGGGATTAACATGAGCATCCAGGGCAAACAAAACCAACAACCTTTGTTCAGTGACAGAAAGAAACTTGATAGGTTTTATACGAGGGTATAACCTCCTTTACAGTGGGATGGGTGATTGTAGTTTGAGGAAAAGATCAGAAGTTCAAGAGTAGTGCCTTAAGATAGGTTAACAGCACTGCTGTGTAGGGGGCATCAAGTCTTCCCAGAAAGGCACGTGATTTCAAGTTTACAAAAAAGTGAGGGTTATAGAGTTGGAGCAAGTTAAAGGAATCTGCTCATGAACTTCTCACTGAACTGTATAACCTATCACCTTGGAGCCTCTGAAGATATGAGAAGATGCTTCTAAGAGGAACAACTTTGAGTCTTCCCTCTGGTGGGGGAAGGAGAAAGAATACTTACTGGGCGCTCACTGTGTGCTTGGACTTGGCAGTTGATGGAGACACAAAAGTGAACCTGTCCATAGACTGGCAGGTCCATGGGCAGGGATTTGGTCTCATTCATGACCCTCACCCTGCAAGTACATAGTAGGAGCTTCACAAACATTTGCTGACTGAATTGAAGTCAGGATCCTTGCCTCTGGACCTCACTTTCTGGTGGAGTAGATAGACCTTTAATCCCATAAGTGCTATCCAGGCTGAGAAGTGCTAGGGCTCTATGTGAGTAGCAATGAGGTCCCAAAGAAGGGGTGCGCCCATAAGCAGGAACTTGATGCTTTCATTCAGGGTCAGGTTTCTCCAAATGGGTGGAAGATCTCTACCTCACCTCCTAACTGCTCTAGGCTGCTTTCAATACCATGGAGACAAGGGCGTCTCTGGAGAGAGTGAATCTTTTCCCACTGATATCTTGGGAGACAGCTTATTCTCTCTGAGCTTTGAGCAATGAGTGCAGAAGAGGAGCCTCCTTAGACCTCCGAAACTGACGGGCTCATAACCTTGAGGCTGGCTGAGCCCACCTATGTCAATTTCAGCCACTGGCCCAAGGGAGGCTCCTCTAATCAGCAATCAATCTCACATGGTCACTCCCAAAATGATGTGGGTTTTCCTGTCCCCACTTCTGACCTCCTTCCTGCCCTGTCATTGATGTTCTCGGGTACCTTCATCCCTTAAAAGTAGATTTCTCACTCTCACAACATCTCAACCTGTCATACACTGCAGGTAGGAATGTAAAGTGGTGCAGCCACTTTGTAAAAAGTCTGGCAGTTCCTCAAAATGTTAAACCCAGAGTTACCATATGACCTGGCAGTTCCACTCCTATGTACATACCCAAGGGAAATGACATATTCACACAAAACACATAATCAAATGTTCCACCTTTATTCACTATAGCAAAAAAGGAAACAGCCTAAATGTCCATCAACTGCCGATAAATAAAATATAATACAGTAGTATCCCCTTATATGTGGTTTCACGTTCTGCTGTTACAATTGTCCATGATCAACCATGGTCTGAAAATATAGAAAGTTTCAGAAATAAAATATTCTTAGGTTTTAAATTGTGCACCATTCTGAATAGCATGATAAAAATCTCGAGCCATCCTGTCCGGGATGTGGACCATCCCTTTGTGCAGTGTAACTGTGCTGTATCTGCTCCCCACCCATTAGTCACTTAGTAGTCCTCAGTTATCAGAGCGACTGTCGTATCGCAGCGCTTATGTTCATGTAACCCTTACTTTACTCAGTAGCCTCAAAGTGCAAGGGTAGCAATGTTAGCAATTCGGATATGCCAAAGAGAAGCCGTAAAGTGCTTGTTACGTATTATCAGAAGGTCAATACAGGTAGCCCAGCACTACATCACAAGGCCCATGTCATTCACCTCGCCTCATCATGTAGGCATTTTATCATTTCACATTATCATAAGCAGGGTGAGTACAGTACAGATATTTTGAGAGAGGAAGACCACATTCACATAACTTTTATTGCAGTATGTTATAATTTTTCTATTATTAATCTCTCACTATGCCACTTTATAAATTAAACTTTATTATAGGTATGCATTTGTAGGATAGGGAAAAAAACGTAGTATATATAGGGTTTGGTACTATTGGTGATTTCAGGACTCCACTGGGGGTCTTGGAACATGTCCCCTGTGGATAAGGGGGACTACCGTACATCATTTGTTAATTTGAACCAGTTACTTTGAATTTCAGTAAGGCAACTTTCACAAAGAAATGACACCAAAGATGCTTGACTATTTCTTCAAAAGGCCCAAATATGGAATACTACTTAGCAATCAAAAAGAACTATTGATACATGAAAAAGTTTGGATAAATCTCAAAGGCATTATATTAAATGAAAGAATGTTACACGTATGTAACCTATGTAACAGGTTATGTATGTTATGATTTCATTTATATGACAGTCTGAAAAAGACACAAGTGTAGTGATGGAGAACAGACCAGTAGTTACCAGAGATTAGGGATGCAAGGGGGTTGCAACTATGAAGAGGTAGCATGAGGGAGGTTTTTGGGGAGAAGGGGCTGGTCTGTATGCTATTGTCATAGCGGTAACATAAAATTCATAGAACTGTACACTGCTCCTAGAAATCAATTTTACCGTATGTCTTTTTAAATGGCCCAACCATCATTAATAGCATGTCGGCTCCTTTATGTCTTAAGATTTTGGCTTCTTTATGTATTTGTTTCCTCCGTGGTCAGGGCAGAGTAATCTTCCAATTTATTCTGTCTTCAGGAACAAAACAAAGAAGGGTGAGACATTACTGCAGATAGAGATTTTTGAAAATGCCAACTTTTAGGTTTTGCAAGGAAAACAGAAGTTAGAGGGGAGAATGGTAGAGGGTAAAAAGAGGAAAGAAGGTGGGAGAGGTGTTCTGGAATGACTTTTATGAGTTAACTGTATTTTCAATACTTATTATCTTCCAGGCAGTAAAGCTCTAAGTGCTTTACTTCAATTTTCTCTGAGAGATAGGTGCTATTACTAGACCCACTCTGCAGATGAGGGAATTAAGGCCCAGAGATAATAGGCAATTTGCCCCAGTCATGTAGCTGGTGAATGGTGGGGCTGGGATCGAATTCAAAGCCATTGCCCTTAATTCCTATCCCATTGTCCTTCCTCCTGGTGCGAGATTTGGGGGGTATGTAGGAGGTAGTGGCCACAGCAGGCAGAGGCAGATGTCTTTCGCCTGTGGGTCTCCAGCATTGGAATGCAGGTAGCTGTGATCATCAGGCATGCTTTCCTGCAGTGCCTGGCCTGAACAGCAGGAGCTGCTTCCTGCTCTCTGAAAGCTAGCTTCTGTGACCTTTTCTTCTCCAACCTCATGATGGGTTTCTAGCACTTAATTTCCTGTAGCAAGTCCCTTCTTGAAATACTGGAGCAACTTGTTTTCCTAACCAAACCCTGGCTGATATGGAGCCTGGATATACTGTCTTCTTAGGAAAACTCTTCAAAGGATTTATTTTTTCTAAAATAATGTATTTGAAAACAGAGGAGGCGGGCTTGGGATGGAGACCCCATGGTGGGTGTCTGGGGTGTCCCTCCTTGGACTTAGTTGGCTGAGCCCTTTTATCTGCCCAGCCTGGCATGGGGGAGGGGAAGACATTGTCCAGAAGGCCTTCCCAGCCAGGCGATTCCATTCCTTTTCTCTGGCAGTTAACTGCCCATCCCTTGTGTGAAGGAAGCAGTAGGAGTTATTGTCCCCAGTGTTAAGTGAGGGAAACTGAGGCACAAAGAGGCTCAAAATGGGGTAGTATGTGGCAAATCCAGGAAGACATCTTTGTGCTCTATCTCCAAGTTTATCATCTCATTACCAGAAAACCAGAAAAATTCTAGGGAAGGTTTGGGGGCCAGTGGGGAACATAACACTGAACATAGTAGATTCATTCAGCATCTATTATTTTCAGTGTTAAGCACCTTCCATGCGATAGTTCATTTGATTGAAACTTCACAAAGCCCTGTTTTATGATTCCCATTGTTGAGAAGAATGAGGTTCAGAGAGGTTCCCAGAGTCACACAGTGGTAAATGCAAGATTCAAACCCAGCACTTTCTAGCTCTGAAGCCCATGTTCTTACTCCCACACCACTACCCCTTGAACAGCTGCCCGGGGAGTGCTACTGGTCATTTTCAGGGCTCTCACTGCGAAAGATCCTGTGTGTGCCTGTAGCTGTATTATGTAGTTGTTTAGATTTAGATTCTGGCCTCTGAGGTCTTCCAATTTAAGATGAATACCATTCATTTCTAGGACTCTAATTTGCTTTATTTAATGCCTTACATGTATTAGCTCTGATCCTCAAAAACCATGCAAAGTAGTTATGATTATCTTCACTTTACAGATGACAGAACTCAGAAAGATTAAGTAATTTGCCCAGAGCCACACAACTAAGTCTCAGAATGGGCTTTGGAAAGGACCCTGTACTCACTGATGAACACCACGCAGTCTACTGTGCAATAAGGAACATGCGTAAGTGGACTCTGACGTAGCCATGTGATCAGTGTCATCAGGCTCTTAAAAGGATGATCATTAAAAATAATTTTTAATAAAAAGAAAAATGCCTATAATATGAAACTCCTGAGAAAAAGTAGTACACAAAATTGCATGTAGAGTGTGCTCATTTAATAAATAAAGCATCAGACAAACATGCTTATGTAAAGAAAAGGAACCTTGGAGAGAGATACACCAAAATGTGAACAGTAGTAGTGAAATAGTGGGTAATTTTTTCTTCCTTTTGTTTTTCTGAATTTGTCAAATTTTCCTTAATGGAAAAAAAATTCCATATATTTTTTTTTAAAAAGCAGCCACTGCAGCATGAATAAAACGAAGCATGAGTTTAATATAACAACAGGAAAACCCCTCAGACATTGGGGTGGCAGAGAGGAGGGGAGGGAAGCTGTGGGGCACATGTTTTTCTCTCCTCCAAGGTTACCCCTTTTGGGTTTTCAGATTCCTGTGCAGCCTCAGCCAGTCTCTGACCATCTCTGTATACTCACTGTGGGTACCAGTCTGAGCTGGGCCCTGAGGCTGCACTCTCTGTTCCTGTGGAACAGACTGTGTCCTATTCTTCTTTGTGCCCCCAAGGCCAAAAGCAATGCTCCGTGTGTGGTAAGAACACAATGAAGATTGGATAGAGAGAATCTTCAAAGTTGTTTTTTAGGACTTGTGACTTGACTTTGAGACCTGACTTGCCAGCCAGTCTCTGGGACCAGATGGTAACTGATTATCGTTAGTGCAGCAATGTGAGAAGAGGCATCTGGAGGACTCACTTCTAAACCAGCCTCATCATTATTCCCCATCTTCTCTGATTAGGAAAGCTCTTCTCAGATGGTGCAAAGGTCTCCATCAGCTCAGAGATCCTTAAATTGTGGGGTTTGAATATGTGGTATTCAATTTTTATTATCCAGTCACTATTATAATTAATTTATATAGACACGACCCTTGCTGACAAGAATTTGGCTATGTTGTGGGCCAAACCACGTCCTCTTCAACTTAATGATGACCCTGCAAGGCCCTTCTGGTCCAGCTCCTTCCTGGCTCCTGCCTCCTATCCCAGGGCTCCCTCCCCCCTCCCACTCTGCTCCAGCTGCATCATGTTATTGTCCAAATGGGTCCAGTGCTTTGGGCTCCAATCCCAAGACTTTGTGCCATTCTCCTGCATGGTGCGCCCTTCCCTCAGTCCATCTGCCAAACGTGTCACCCCTCTTTTAGGGCTCCTTTACAAAGCCTTTATTGACCTCTAGAAGGTAACACCGATCTCTCCCTAAGAATTCTGCCATCTCTAGAATAGTTCTTGTGCTTATTCAACATCCACATTTTCTGCATATATTTAGTGGGCACTTGATAAGGACCTATGTGCTTGGTATATGTTATCTTGGATTCTGGCAGAGGCCAAGTGAGGAGGCATCATTGTTTCCATTTACTGATGAGGACACTAGGGCTCAGAGAAGTGAAGGATTGGCCCAAGGTCTCATAGATGTGAATGGGAGCGCTAGGATCGATGCCAGGTCTGTGTGACTCCAACACTTAGTCAATTTTTCTGGGTTTAATTGAATTACTCAGTGAGGTGGTGGCTGCTACAGGTGGTGGTGGCTGTGTATTCTCACAGCCCTCTCATAGGAGGGGCTTAGAGTAGCAGTCTGATTGGAAGGGGAGCAGCAAAGAGATGGTCTGAAACTGAATTTGGGCAGCAGTCATACTGCTTTTTATGGACCACATGTTTATATAAGGTGGCTCTGCAGTGGCTTGATGGAGATTATGGGGGGCTAAAACCCTCACATACCACTGTGGATGGAGTCAAGGAAAAGTTGGGAGTAGAGGGAAGCAGAAGGCAGAACTGCAGTTGGAGGAAGTCGTGTACCGGTATCAAGATAAACAGTCACCTCACTTCATCATCCACCTGAGTCAGACCCAGGAGGGCGTTTCTCAGAGAGCAGACGAGGCTGTTTGATGCCTGGAGGAGTCTCCAACCCAAAAAGGGTGTGTGAGGGAGTATCTTTCGTGGGCACTAATAGTAAGCAACTATTAAAAAAAGCTCTCATTAAACAGCATTTCCATACTCCTGAGAAGGGAGCCTCAGTTATTATTTTCTCTTTTTCTAAAAACAAGAAAGAAAAAATTAACTGGGAAGAGCAAGAAATGATTGCTGTTATTAACAACAATAAAATGACATTTGAATGTAAAATTTCAACTTTTTCAAAGAGCTATCATATGTCATCATCTCATCATCTCATCTCGTATGTCATCATCCATTGAGATGTCAGGAGGGCCTCTTCTAATTCAAAGTGGGGAAAAAAGCTCTCATGATGAAAACTAGTAGGAACTATCAGAACCTGATTGATCTTGTGGGGCAATCCCTCCAGTGCTCATCGTTGAAATAAGAGGTTACTCAACGAGCTGTTGTGGGCAGAAAGAGGGATTGGGTAGGTTCCTTGTTGACTGGAAGTGAATCGAACCTTGGATCCTGGTAGACAGAAACCAGTGAGCTGTCGTTCCCTTTACTTGTTGGTCATTTCAGATTTGTTTGGGTTGGCAGTCCTCAATGACATCACCGATAGTGCCAGGCAAGATCTTTGTGCACAGGGTAAAGTTCAGCATTCTCTGGGTTAACCAATCAGGGATAAGTAACTTGCTTGTTGACATTTGATCCCTCATACCTGTGACCCTCATTTCTTCCTTTCATATTTAATTGATGCCTCCTTTTAGGGTAGCAATAGTTATAGATGCTATTGCACAAAGAAGCATCAATTCTATTATCTGTTTCCTCTATTTTTCTTCTTTTTATTATTGATTTGATTCTAGGTTCTGGTTTTGAATGGGTCGTAGCTAATATGGTAAATAAATAATAGCACATTAAGCTACTATTAAGCTAATAGAAAAGGTCTTTCCTTTTTTATTGAGATATAATAGACATATAAAATCCTTTTATTTTCAGGTATACAGCATAATGATTTGATATTTGTATATTTTGCGAAATGCCCACCACAGTAAGTCTAATTATCGTCCATCTCCATACTTAGTTACAATTTTTTTTCATGTGAGAACTTTTAAGTTCTACTCTCAGCAACTTTCAAATATACAAGATTATTAAAGATAGTCACCATGCTGTGGTATTATTAGTCACATTGCATCTCCATTACTTATTAATTTCATAATTGGAAGTTTGTACCTCTTGACCCCCTTCAGCCATTTCACCCAGCACCCCCTGCCTGGCCTCTGGCTGTCACCAATGTCCTATGAGTTTGGCTCTGTTTCTTTGTTTCTTTAGATTCTACATATAAGTGAGATCATATAGTAGGTCCTCATTTTCATTGGCATCAATGCCACAATTATTTTCCAAGCCATCTTGATTTAGTTCAGCATAATTTGGTATATTTTTGAGCTCTTTCTCATTCTAAGCATCGTGTTATGCATTGAGGATACAACAATGCATCTTTAAATATGGCTTATGTTCTCATGAGGCTTATAGTCTAGTGGAAAGACGGACATTAAATAAGTCATTATATGTCTATTTAGAATAATTGCCAAAGGATGCAATAGGGAAGTTTAACAGGAAGACCCAACCTAATCTCGATGGATAGGATGAGGAATGGACACAGGGAAGGCCTCCCAAGGGAAGTAAGATTCCAACTAAGAATTGTAAGGTGAACTTTTTGGGGGGAGGGTGGTGGGGACAGGAAACAAAGAGCATTTCAATGGAGAATACAGCAAGGCAGAGGTCTGGAGAACTTGACATACTTAAAGGAAGTCATGATGTTTCAGAGCGCAAGGACCAGAGTGATAGGGGATGACCTAGGAGAGTATAGCTAGAGCTATGCTGTAGGTTTCAGACTTGATACCAACACATTAGGAAGCCTGGATTAAGTGGGACGTGTTACACTAAGCAGGTAGTGAATGTTAATGATGATATGGTTGATAATGATAATAGCAAATACTTAAAGTGTGCTTACTATGTGCCAGTTATTGTTCTAAGCACCTTATAAACATTAATTAACTTACATAAAGACCCATTATAATCCACCTCTGTTTTCTGGCACCAGGAAGTAAGACCGAGCCAAAGCCTATGAGAGAAAACAAAGAGTCAGCTGCTGGGGGTACCAGAGAACAGAGGCAAACCCTGCAGAGTAGATTGGAGCCAAGTTCTCAGGGTCTGGCAGAGATGGGCCTGACGAGGGCAAATTGGGAATAATCCAAGAGAGCCTGGTGACTTGCACAGACAGCTTTGGGGTTTTTCAGTTCAGTTTAAATGGCAGAAGGTGCATCATGGCTAGAGCCTGATATGTCAGGCAGGTCTATCTCCTGTTCTCCCGTGTGAACTGCAGGAAATAATGGAGGTGACCCAGATGCTCTTGTATAGTACATATGGACAATAGAATGCAAATGCTAGACCAAGATATGAATAAGCAGGAGTATTTCTGTTATGATCAAAATCTGAATTTTAACTAGTACCAACATTGACTGGCTAGTCATCTGTTAAGGAACAATATATCCACCATGTGTATATATCTCAGTCGTTTGGAGTGGGGTTGGGTTTGGGGACAGGTATTTTTCATACCATGGATGGTATAAGGAAAAGCATCCTGGCGTCTGATGCTAGTTTTGATCTCTCTCAGCCACGTGAGCTGGTGCAAAACACTGCCCTGTCCCAGTCTCAGTTTTCTCATCTATATAATGGGCTTTATGGAACTGTTATGAGCATAAAATGAAATCTTTTGTGTGAGAGCATCGTTCCAATCGTGCACTCACCGTATCAGGGGTGATTGGATGCTGAGGAAACTGGCTGTGCTCCAAACCATCGTACAACTGGTGTGTCCCAGAATGCCAGCTTCATAATTTGATATAATTCAAGAAATGTAGTTGGCAGATATCTATATGTGCTTTCAAGGCATCCTCTTCCTAGAAGAGGGGCCCATAAAATGCAAATGGGGGTCAGCTGGTTGCTTGTGGCAGACACTCAGCAGAGTGGACAGTTGTCTTGTGGTTGGTGTGGCAGGCTCACAGCAAGTGGACAACTGTGACAATTGCTGCTTCTGCTTCCTAGTGTCCTTTCCATCTCCCTCTGATAATAACATGCCAGCCTGACTTTGCAGGAACCAGCTATCCTCTACCCAGGTAATCATGACTAAGTTCCAGACTGTGGAGTGTTCCAAGAAGGGTAGATTTGTATGGGCTGAAGAAGTCAGAGAAAACTTTAAGCAGACCCAGGAACTTGAGCTAGATCTTGAAGAGTAGATAGAATTGGGACCGTCAGGAGGAGGGAAAGGCATTTCAGATGGTGGGGGGGGGTCAGCAAGAGCAAAGGCTCACATTCATGAATGCGGGCATATGATGAGACTCAGACTAGATAGCATGATGTTTGCAGGAGATGATGAGAGATAATCAACAAGTCAAGTCAACCACAGTCCACTGAGTCTGGATCATCTGCATGGCACCAACCAACTTATTATTCTTTCTTGGTCACTCATTTTATGATCCAACATCCATCACTCATTGTCTGAAAGTTCTTTCTTATGTCTAACCCAAGTCCACACTGCTAACATAAGGTCATTGCCCCAGGTTTTGTCTTCAGAGGAGGCAAAAGACATAGTTTATAGACAGTCCTAACATGAAAAATATACTGGTCTTATCCCCATGGAAAGCTTTTAGCATCTAGAATACCCAAGTAACCAGCATAGCTGGATCCTGCCTCCAGGAAGAGGCTCTGGCAGCTCTGGGGCTCCTGGGTATTTCCTGTTTATCCTGACTTGTAAAAGGACTTGAGATTCCTCATTCAGCTCATATGAATGGACCCACAGTGGGAAGAAAGGAAAAAGGAAGAATTCATCTTCTTCGTCTTTGGAATAAAAATATTTTATAGATGCCAAATGGCACATTGAAATGCAATATTTAAGAAAAATGCCATGGGTTTTTAAAAAGCAAAATGTTTATTTCTGACTTAAAAAGTGAATGAGCTCTGGCATCAGAGAGACCTAGGCTCATATCTTGACCTGGGCACTGGCAAGTTACAGCACCTTCCTGAGCCTCAGTTTGCTCATCTGTAGAATGGGGTAGGTGTTGGTGGGGGCAGTAATCCTTGCTCCACAGGCTTGTTTTGAAATGATCACATTATAGGACAATCAGACAGCAAGTGGAAGATTCCCACTCCTCATCTTGTTCTCATTCTTTTCTGCGCTCCTTTCATTTATTTGTCCTCTCCCAGACCCGTTGTCCTGGTCCAAGCCTTACGCCTGGCAGAGGGAACTCTGGGACAGAGCTCACAGCTGCTTTCCTTCATTAGCACCTGAAACCCCACTCGCCTCGCCCGCCCAGAGAAACAGGGAACTCCTTCTGGAGGTGAGCCCCTTGGTCTCCCTTTCATCCTCCTTATCAAGCCAGGTGATGAAATCGAGTGGTCTGAGGCATGTACTTGTGCTAACAACTGCCCTTTCCACTGGAATTTAATAGAACTCACAGATGAAACTCCTCGGGTTTTTATGATTGGGGAGCTCAAGCCATTTTGGCCTTACCTACTTTGTGTTGCTTTTCCCGATATTGCAAGTACTTTTGAATGCTTATTTTTCTGCAGGAAAGCACTGAATATCAGACTTTTTAATAAGAATTCCTTATGGAGAAGTAATTGCATCTTAGGGGCCAGTTGTTACTTCAGAGACCAACAGTGCAGCTTTTCAGCAAGGAGCCTTATTTAAAAAGCTTGGGAAAGTCCCAAACTGATGTGTCTGTGGGGCCATGAGACCGGCCTAGTTTTGGGATGAAAGAGGGAGACCCTTTCCTGGAAACAATGCCAATTGGCCAGAATAAATATTTTTGCCCTGCCCACTTTTCCAAAGGCTCCAAGGATTCCTCGGCTGGTGGATCCCTTTGGGGACTGTGTACGGAATTAGGGAGTCGGGAAGGGACCAGAACTCCCTACAACATTTTACTCTAAGTAATAGAGGGAAATACTGACTGGAAGCTATTTGTTTAATAAATTAATTTTCTAATTCATTAGTTCATTTAAACTATAAAAACTTGTTATGTAAATTTATTTAGTTATAGAACAGGTAAGGTATTTGCACAGTTCAAAATTCAGGAGGTACCCTGTGAAAGTCTGTCTCCCACCCACTCCCTAGCCACCCGATTTCCCTCTCCAGAGGTTCTCAGGTCCCCTTCCAGAGATAGGCTATGCACAGAAAAGCTGTGCATATTTTTTTCCTGTGTCTGGTTTGCTTGTTTTTTTTTTTTTAACCCACACAAATGGTAGTCATTTTATAAAGTTTTCTCTAAACCTTGTTTTTTTTTAACTTAATAATATTTCTTGGAATTCTTTTCAAAAAAAGCATAAAATACTTCATTCTTCTTCTTTTTTTTTAATGGTTCATTTTAGTCCAGTTCATGGAGGCATCACAATTTTTCCAGTAATCTCTTATTGAGAGACATCTGGTTTGTCTTTCTTTCTTTCTTTCTTTCTTTCTTTCTTTCTTTCTTTCTTTCTTTCTTTCTTCCTTCCTTCTCCTTCCTTCTGAAATGCCTGTCGTGGGTCTTTGGTCCTTCCTTCCTTCCTTCCTTCCTTCCTTCCTTCCTTCCTTCTTTTCTCCCTCCCTCTCTCCCTCACTTCCTTCCTTCCTCCTTCCTTCCTTCCTTCTTTCCTTCCTTTCCTTCCTTTCCTTCCTTTGCCAAGTCTACCTATAAGATAAGGTCCTAGAGGGGAATTGCTGGGTAGAAAGGTATATACATTTGTAATTTTGAATGACATGATGAAATTTCCCCACATTGAAGTTGGATCAATTTACACTTTCACCAACAATATGTAAGGTTGTTTTCAACATGTGAGCAGGGCATGTTTTGAGTGTATATTATATTCCATGTACATTGGGTGGTTAAAAAGGTGGAACTAACCTTCAATGGCTTCCCTTTACTCCTAAAATGAAGAGCAGCCCCTTGTTAGCCTTGCATGACCCAGCCCGTGAGCTCCCTGCTTGTACCCCAGCCTTGCTGCCTTCCTCTCTCCTTGCCTGATTTACTACCCATGGATGCACCACTTTATTCTAGTTTCCCAAACATGTAAAGCTTCCTCTCCTGCCAGGTCTTTGTGCACGAAGTGCCAGATGCCTAGAAGGCCTTTCTCCCCTCTCTTTACCTTGTTAACCACTTTTAATCTTTAGTTTTTAGCTCAGTCACCCTCCCTCTTGGAAACCCTTCCCTCACCTCCACAACTAATTCCATATGACTAGGTTGTGAGCGACCCAACACTATGTACTTCTCCTTCAAGGCCCAGAAGCTATTATCCATTTCATTTCTGTAGTTGTTTAGTTAATGTTGTTCTTTACTATTGGTCTGTGAGCTCCATAAAGGCAGGAACCATGTCTGTTTTTCTCCTCATTGTATCTCTAGAACCTAGCACTGTACCTGGTACCTAGTTGGTACTCAGTAAATATTTCTTGTTTGGTTTTATTCAGTAAGATCAAAGACTCTTTATTAAGTATCCAGCTATGTGCAGGAATTGTTATAGTCACCGGGGATATAGTAGTAGTGAATAGACATAAAATTTCTGCTGTCATCGTGCTTAACATTCTGATAATGGTTGGGGGAAGGAGTATATAGTTAATAGACAAATAAATTAATAACTATATAATATATCAGATTTGATACATGCTATGAATAGAAAGCAAGCAGGGTAAAGCACTTTAGATAGGCTGGGAGAGCTATTTTAAATATATTCTTCAGGGAAGGGCTTTTAAATAAAACGATAGTTGAGCAGAGACCTGAATAAAATGAAGGAGTGAACTATGTGGGTATTTGGAAGAAGAGCATTCCAGACTGAGGGAATAGCAAGGGCAAAGATCCTGAGGCAGGTCCATAATAGGCATGTTAGACGAACAGGTAGAAGACCGGCATGGCTGGAATTAAGAGGAAGTGAATGATGATAGATGGATGAATTATTGACCCAAGAAAATGGCATGTGGTGAACAAGGTAAAACTTACAGGGGAAATTGTAATTTTAAATCAAAATTGACAATGGTGTTCATTACGTGGTACTGGGACAAATGGATCTCTACATACAATTGAACTTCAATTTATACCTCTTGTCATCTATGACAAGAGGCTTGTCAATTAATGAATCGTAAACAAAAATGTAAAACCTAAAACTATAAAACCTTTAGAAAAAAAATAAGAGATCATATTTGTGACCTTGAGCTAGGCAAAATTTTTTTAGATACAACTCCAAAAGTATGATCTGTATAAGAAAAAAGTTGTAAATCGGACTTCTTTAAAAGACATCATTAAGAGAGTGGAGACAAGTCATAGACTCAGAAAAAAATAATTGCAAATTACGTAACTGATGAATGACTTGTATATAAAGAACTCTCAAAATTCAACAATAAGAAAGCAAACAGCACAATTTAAAAGGGGCAAGAGACTTGAACAGGTGCTCCACTGAAGAAGCTATGTGGATGGCAAAAATTATGGATGGCAAGATATATGGATAAGCATGTGAAAAGATGCTCAGTATCATTAGTCATTAGTGAAATACAAATTAAAACCACAATGATATGCCACTATTTGGAATGCCTTAAATAAAAAATACTGACATTATCAAGTGGTGACTAGGATGCAGAACTATAACATTGCTGGTGGGAAATGCAAAAATGCTATACCACTTTAGAAAACACTTTGACCATTTCTTATAAATTTAACATACATCTACCATATGAACCAGAAATCTCACTCCTGGAGAAATGAAAATTTATAGTCACACAAAACCTGTATGTGAATGTTTATAGCTGTGTAATTTGTAATTACCTCAAACTGGAAACAAACTAAATGTTCCTTAATTGAGGAATATATGAACAAACTGTGGCATATCCATGCAATGAAATACTACTTTACAATAAAAAGAAATGGACTGTTGATCCATGTAACAAACAACAGGGACGAATGTCAGATGCCTTATGCTAAGTCAAAGAAGCCAGACTCAAAAGCCTGCACACTGTATGATTTCATTTATTTGACATTTTGGAAAAGGCCAAACAGTAGGGACTGAAAATACATCAGTGATTGCCAAACATCTCTGAGATCAAAATCTGAGCCACATCATCTCTGTGAGCTTCTATTTCTTTACCTGTAAAATAGGGATAATTTTACCTACCTCCTAAGGGTGTTGTGAGCACTGAACGCCAAAATCTATAAAATGTCTAGAAGACTTTCAGTACTCAGAAAATGTTCATTTTCTCTTTTTCTCCTGTTTTGGGCAAATCAGTTTTACAGTTGGCTAATCTCATTTATTAGGTCTTGATCAACTAGAGGGGCATCTTCCCTTATCTTTATGTCCTGGACGCATCTTGCTTGCCCACTAGATACCGACTGCTGCCACTGGTTATATTGACTGTGAGTCGAATGGTGATACCAGCTTGAATCCAACCTAGGTTTCAGCCATATCTGAAGACCCAATGGTAGGGCTTTCCAGATCCCTATTTGTATGAAGGATGTAACCTTCCTGAGAACATATTCTAAGAAGGGGAT
>NW_006443570.1:19222758-19228254 GCF_000325575.1 Pteropus alecto | reverse complement strand
GAAAGAGGGAAGTGATTCTGATGATCTCCCACTCAAATTTGTGCACCTACCTAGCCTCCCATGGACTATTTACGTACACCCTCTCAAAGGACTGTAATGCAAAGAGGCTCCCTCTTCCTCTTTGCACCAGAAAACCCTGCAACTTTAGTATTTCAAGGGCTCCTGGGTCTTGGCTATTACAAAAGATGGTGGTTTCTGGTGACTATGGTGGTAACCTGTGACAGCTCTGTGAAGAAGCCAGGGCTCATCAGAAGAGGACTCAACATATGTAAGACCTCGAGGAAACTCCCAGAAATATATCAGTTTATGGAATAAGGGTTAGGGAATTTTGAGCTTTTACTGTGAATGGGCACCCTCCGTGTTCTTAGGTTGGTAGGATCTTCTCCCTACTTCTCCCCTACCTTTCCTCCTGATGATTGTCATGCAATGTCTACAGAAGGTTGTGATCCTTCTCTTGTGGCCAAGTATTTGAAGACAAGGCCAAATCAGGTCTTTATTAATAGAAATTTGGCCACCAGACACCCATTTAGCATCTACTGAGCACATACTGGGGATAGAACCCTACTATGTTTTAGTCCTATCCCTGGGGAGTGCCTCTTATCAGGTTACATACAAATGAAACAACTTTAGAATAATTATGCTATAATAATATATTTGTTCTCATACAGGGTACTATGGCAGTAGGATCTAGGTTTGAGTGTCGCTTTCTAACCCATATTGCTTGCAACTGTTTTTATCCCTGGCTACCCACTAAAATCACCAGGAGGGAGATACTTAAAAACTGTGATGCCTGAATCCCACCCAAGACCAATTCGTAGGTAGAGTCCTGATTTTGATATGTTTTAAATGCTCCCAGGTGATTTTTTTCTTCACGTTTTTATTGGCATTTTTTAACAAATAATTAAGATAATACATATTAAATAGAGCACAAACAGAGGCAGATTGAAGAACATTCAGCATTTTAAAACAGTTTTGTAAATATTCAAATGTAGGATTATCACCCTTTTGTACTACATTTTTTAATAGAAAACTGCTTTCAATATAAAATACTGTACTAGATATAAATAAAAATTTGTATATTCAGGTAGATTTTTTTTTCAGGTAGATATTTTTAAGACTATAATTTATGTAATGTTAAAACCCTTGCACTCATTTTATCCTACTGTCTTATTTATGATATTACAAGGATTGTGAGGTAATTTAAGATTAAAAAAATAAAAAGAATTTGACAATGAAAATAATATTTTATCCTGAGACCACAGGCAAAATAAAAATATAATTAAAAAACAGCCGTGATCTTCCTAAAAATTTTCTATTCTTTTTATAATTAGGGACAACCACCTCACTTCAAAATACTATAATTTATTTCGTTTAGGTTACTTTAAGTCCACAAGGCAATTCAATGAAAATTCTTCTTTTTCAGCAATAAATAGAAACAGAACAAATAAAATCTTCTAAATATCTAACCACTTAATGCCAAAATGTTTATTTAATAAGTGTATATATTATATATAATTAATTTTTCTGAAGAGATTATCTGTGAAGGAGCTTGTTACTACCTTATAATCTATTCTATATTATTATTAACATTTTATTTAATTCAATATAATAATTCAATACAATTTTGGTGATTCTATTTTCACAAGTGCCAGTCAATAAAAGTGCAGCAATATGAGATTCTAGTTAAAAGAATTATTTCTACTGAAAGAATTCCAAGCATAAATTTAGTCTCCTTAGAATCAAGCAGGGCTCATAAACATCTTCAATGTGATTACCTCCCCATAACATTTATCAGAAAGCATTCTGAAGGTACATACAAGCACTATAAATAAAATACTGTGCTACCTGCCATGTCAAAGTTGGGCCCACCAATAGCAGATGTCACAGTGGTGTGCTGCGGCCAGCTCACTCTAGCCCCGCAAGGCCAGTGGTTAAATATTCAGGAACTCAGCAAGCAGGTTATTCAAACACTGGTAGCTTGAAATTTTCCATAGGGGGAGTATGTCACCATGGAAATTAGTCAATGCTACATATCAGGGTACTCCCAAGAGCCAGCTTATCAGTACCTGCTATCTAGGAAAGTATTTGTGATTTTACCTAACCCTGAACCCCTAACCCGACTTATGCTTTGCCTGGGTACACACTGAGCTATGATTTTATGGCCATGACACTGAGCCTACTGCAGGCCTTGTGACAGAGGCCCACACTCCACAGCTGTGTTATACGATACTTCCTATAGTCCTAGAATGACAATCTGCACATCCATTAGGAGAATTTCCTTAATAACATGTATTCCCATTTGCCTTGAGCCTGGTTATTTAGCATGTATTTATACTTGGTAACGCACATTCCCTTGCCATAAGTGAATAGAAGATGTATAAAGTACTTATCATCAGACATAGATTTGTGTAAGGAAAAGAAACGTGAATAGAAGAACTGCCTTATAGGTGTTGACTGCCTTTTACAGCCCTGTGACTGTGTTTATCTGTGTACAGCCTCTCTCCTATGTTATCTGTGTAGGAAGGACCTAGGGAGACCCAGGAAACTTAGAAATGGACTCGGAGGCCTCTGAGGATGTGGCTGCGAACTTCATCCTGGAGGTGTAGACTTTACTAGATCCTTCATAGAAGGAACTCTGTAGAGGTGTGGTGTGGAAAACCTTCAGGAAACTGGCCTCAGAAGAAAAAAAACTGGGAAGATCATGACATTGAAGATCTGTACAAGAACCAGTGGAAAAAACTAAGAAGTCATATGGCAGAGAGAATCTGTGATGGGAAAGAGGGTAGTCAGTGTGAAGAAAATTTCACCCTATTCCAAATCTCAATCTATACAGGAAAACTCTTCCTGTAGTAAAACCATGGGAATACAGTGAGTATGGAAAAGTCTATATACTTCATTCATCCCGTAATATGCACATCAGATGTCAACCTGGACACAAGCCATATGAGTATCAGAATTATAGAGAGAGCCATATAAAGGTAACATATGTGGGAGAGCCTTCAGTTATCTCCAGTGTTTTGAAAACCATCAAAGAAATTACAATAGAGAAAAAAGCCTATAAATGTAAGGAATGTGGGTGAACCTTTAGTTCTTCAATTTCACTTCAAATACATGAACTAAACCACATTGGAAAGAAACTTTATAATTGTAAATAATGTGGAAAAGTCTATAGATATCATCAAGCTTTTCAAACACATGAAAGGGCATCCACAGGAAAGAAACCCTATAAATGTAAAAAATATAGTAAAGTCTTCAGTTGTCATAGTTCTTTTCCAATACATGAGAGAACTCACATTGTAGAGAAACTTTATGAATGTAAACAATGTGGCAAAGCCTACATACATTACAGTGCTTTACAATACACCAGAGGACTCACATAGGCGAGAAACCCTACGAATGTAAGAATTGTGGTAAAACTTTAAGTTCTCATCTAGATTTCCAAACACATGAAAGAAGGAGAGAAGCCTTATGCATTTAAGAAATGTGGAAAAAACTTTCACATGTTACCAAAATTTTCAAAGTAATGAAATAAATTTCACTGGAGAGAAGACCTATGAATGAAGAGAATGTGGGAAAACCTTCAGATGTTATCAACATTTTCAAACACATAAATCGTACTGGACAGAAACCCTATGAATGTAAGCAACATAGGAAAGGCTTCAGATATTATCAAAGTTTTCAAACTTTTACACTGGAGAGAAACCATATGTATATTAAAAAAGTAGTGAAGCATTTAGTTATCTCAGTTATCTTCAAATCATGAAATCAATCACACTGGAAAGAAAACTTATGAATGTAAAAAATGTAGTGAAGTATCCCAGTGATCTTTAAAAACTTAAAGAAATCTCACTTGAGAGAAACCCTTTGAATGTAAACAATGTGGTAAGCCTTCAGAGATCCCAGTTTTTTATAAACACTTGAAAGAACTCATTTTGGAGAGAAACCCTATGACTGTAAGGAATGTGGAAAAGCCTTCATTTAGCACCAGATTTTTTGAAGATGTGACAATTCTATTTTCTATACTAATAAATAATTGGAATAAATTTTATGTATGGCAAGTTTATAAAAGAATATGGTTTCATGTAATTATTTATATTTGACCCTTTGCTTTTTATCCTTCCTTCTGACTAGTATTTGGTGAATAGATTTTGATTTAAGAAGAGGGACCTATGAGAGAGCAACAAAATCTAGAGTTGGAGATATTCTCCCCATGAGTAATGTTAGGAACTTGATTTTCCAAAGTCCACTTTCTTTTTTGTTCCATGTTTAAATTCACTGACAGACACAGTTGCATGAGATTTGGAAGACAAAAATGAAGAAGGCATTAGAGTTTCGAGCCACCATTCGGACAGAAAGATAGACAAACACAGACAGACACATAGACATATAGTAGCTTTAAGAACACCATCTTCTAACCTATTATCTGGACTTTTTGACCTTTCAATCAAGACTATTCTCAAAACCACCACCAACTGTCTGATATTTATATTCTGAGAGGTGAAACTTTCATTGATTTATTCACAAGATTCATATCAGAGATCCATCAGAGTTTGGATTTTTCTGTAAGCCCTCTTCACTGGGAAACAAATTCAGACTTTTGTGCTTATATCTGATCCCTCTCTTTTCTAGATTATATCCGTACAAGGTCTAATCTCTATAGAAAACACCTCACAAACTTAAAAGTGCTCGTAAGTATGCTTTCCTGATTCACCATGACATCTGCAATGGTGCATTTGAAAAAGAGGACGTGGGAGTCTTTTTCTGCTGCATGTGCAGTGGCTGCCTTGACCCAGTCCTTTCAAGTGCTGATAAGCACCTTCCTCCTGTTAGGAGGACTGTGGGTGTTTCCTCTAATTTGTAGCTGAATATAATCTCTCAGTATGTTTTTAATTATGTTTTATTGCACATGATTAAAAGTATATATTTTTTGTCAAACGAACACTTCTGTAGGTGTTTCATAAAAATATTTTAACTTTTTCTAAACTGTTGTATGCCAACAAATACTGTTTTTTATTTCCTGAAAAAATATGTTAAAATATCTCATTATAATTATGGGTTTTCAAAAAAATCTTCGCAATTCTCTTCAAAAACAACAACAATAACAACAACAACAAAAACCTGCCTTATAAGAAAGTCTCTAAATTTCATCAATAAGGCTCACAGATGCAGAAAGAGTCCCATATTTCCAGCTGTAAATAATAAAAGTCTGTGTTCTATTGGTGATCTTATTTCTAGCAAGGGAACTGTTCTGCCTGAGATCCACATTTGAATGGTGTCTCCAGTGAATACCTTTGTGATCTTGCCAAGTTACCTGGCTACTCAAATTTCCTCCTATGCTACATTGCAGATTGAGACAATAATGAAATAGAGCAGTGGTTCACACTTGAGCACACTTGGGATCATGTGGAGGACTCCTGGGAACATGGATTGCTGGGCCTCACTCTAGGGGTTCTGATGCTCTAGAGGGGCCTGAAAATTGGTATTCCTAACAAGTTC
>NW_006443570.1:19206815-19222725 GCF_000325575.1 Pteropus alecto | reverse complement strand
ACAGTAACAGGAACATGGATAAAAACAGTAACAATTGTATAGTTTGTTGTCTCCTTCATTGCCTTAAGTAGTAGGTTAAGGGAAAGGAAATATCATTTATTGAGTATCTATAATTATGAAAGTCATCTTATTCATTATAACAGCCTCAAAGTCATTATAATGATTTCATTTTATGGATGAGGAAATTGAAACTCAAAAAAGTTAAATGACTTGTTCAGACATTTACAGTGAGAAAATGGTGAATCTGGGATTCAAATGCAAGTTTGTTCAACTCCAAAATTTATATTCTATTTTGTTATACCTTGCTGCTTACCCACAGAGTTTGGTCACGCAAATTGTATAAGTTTAGGGGTTTGATTTTATTCTCTTTCTTACATGATAGTTTGTCTTCTATTTTAACTGTTTTATGGTATTTTTTCCCACATATTCTGATGTATAGCCAGAGTTCAGCACACTGGTCTAGAACAAGTAATTTTGGCTCTTTGAGCCTCATTTTCCTCATCTGTAAAATGGAGAATCATATTACCCATCTCGGAGCACTGTGGTAGACTGACAAATATGTGAAAACCTCCTGGCAATGTGCCTAGCAAACATTAGGCACACAACATTTGAGAGCTGCTATTATCACGCAGTAGCCTCTTGCTTCTCTTCCTTAGCACCATCACTCATTTCAGAATGAATCAGATAATGTGTTCTCCCTCTCCTCTTGTGTTGGCTGCATTAACCAGAACTTAATCTGATCATGTGTTTGAACTGTTTTATCAATCTATCTCCTAGTGGCACCTATTATATTGCAGGGTGTTGTGAATATTGAATAAGATAACGTGTAAAATGCATAGCAATCAGCCAGTCAACAAGCAAATATTTACTAAGCATCTACTCTGTGCCCGGCATGGGGTATAGCTGTGAAGCAGAGAGTCCCTGCCCTAAAGAAACTCAAATAATTATTCTTATGCTTCTTTGTGGATGTGGCAGGTATTAGATCTCTGACGCTTTCATGAAACCAGTGCTGTGGCCTGTTTGATGCTGTTTTGCTTTGCTTCTGAGCATTTTGATGGGTTTGTTTGTTTTCATTTTATTCTAGGAATCAATGAATAGGCTGGAAACTTGGAATTCTACTTTTGAACTCCTAGCAGCTCCCTCTCTGTTTTCACACAGATGGACTTAACTGGTATCAGTAATGCCTTCTAATCTCTATATCTATAGTATTGCAGGTCTAGGTGTGGCTTGTCTGCTATGACTCCTAAGACAGCAGCAGAAGTGGAGTTAAGAACTTGTTTTTCCTTTTGGCATCTTCCATCTCAGAACCTGAATTTCCATGCTTCATACAATGCCTGAGAACTTCAGTAATTAATGGTACACTGGTTTAAGTCACCGATGACTTTGGTGTTGCTAAATCCAATGCTCAATTCTCAATCCCCATCTTAATGACCCATCAGCAGCATTTGGCAGAGTTAATTGCTCCCCTCCCTTCTCCCTCAAACTCTTTCTTCTCTTGGCTCGAAGGATACCACACTCACTTGCTTGCCATTTCTCCTTCTCAACTAAAAACACCTTCCCCTTTCCAGCTGCTCAGAGTCACCCTTTACTCCTCTCTTTCTCTCACACCTCACATCTAATCCATCGGCAAATCTTGTTAAGCTCTACTTTAAAACTGTACCTAGAAACTGATCACTTCTCATCACCTCTGCTGCCTCCACCTTGTCCAAATTTATTCTTGACCCCAGTAGCCAGGTTGATTCTTTCCAAGTGTAAGTCAGATCATTGCACTCTTCCACTCAAAGCCCTCCAGTGGCTTCTTGTGTCTCTCAGAAAAAAAACTAATGTTCTTAAAATGGCCCATAAGCCCTGAATGATCTGGCCTGACTCCCATGACCTCTCACACCATTTCCTGGAGATTACTCTCCTCTTCCCGTCTGCTCCAGCCACGCTGGCCTCCTTGCTCTTTCCTGATGTGCCAGGTCCACCCCACACAGGACCTTGGCACTCGCTGTTCCTTTCCATTCTCCTTTTCTCCTCCCAGAGAGTTGCATGATTTGCATCCTCGCCACCTTCAATTTCTTATTAATGTGAACTTGCTCAGTAAAACTTCCGTGCCCACCCTATTTAAAACTGCAACTCTCACCCCTACCTTTGTGCTCTTCTCACCTCCTAATAGACGGTATGGTTCCTTTTGGCTTAATTTTCACCTGAGTCCTCCACTTCAATATAAGCAGTAGGAAGGCAGGGATTTTTGTGTGTTTTGCCCACCATTCTATCCCAAGTACCTAACACAGTGCTTGGCACACAGTGAGCACTTAATAAATATTTGTAAAATGCATGACTACCTGACATTTAACTAGTTCTTACATGTACCAGGCACTGTGCTAAGTGCCTTGGTGGAGTCTATAATTTCATCCTCTAGCAACACCGTCAGGTGGACACTCATTGTTTTATAGATTAGGAGATGAAAACTTAGGATAAGTAATGAACCCAGTGTCATATGGTTAGATAGCGGCAGAGATAGGGTTTGAACCTGTCTGGCCTGGCTCCAGAGCCCGTGTGCCTAACCTCTTTGCCAAAGAGCATTTAAGCTTCTGTCTGAGCTTCTACCTACAGGAGACCTTTCTGACCCCCAACTTAGGCTAGGCTGGAAGCCTGCTCCACACCATTGTTGCTGATACAGCACCAGCCATCACCTTGGTCATACTCCTTTCCTGCTATTTTAGAAGTCGGTTTACATGTCTGCCTCTCCCTTAGACTGAGTTTTGCTAAACAGTGACTTATTCATGTTTATTTTCTCTGCTTGACACATAGTAGGTGCCCAGTGAACATTCTTGTAGGAGTCGGAGCTGATTGTGTCTTCCAGTCTCCATAGATTGATAGCAGCTACTGAGAGCTGTACAAGAGTCTTAGGAGCATACGCCACATAAATCTTACATAAGAGCGGGGAGTGGGTTCACATGCATGCTTTTCTGCCTATATCCAAGCACAGGGAAGATACTCAGTAACTTTTTGTTTACCTGAGGACACAATTACTTCTTTAAGAAATTGACCTGAACCCTTCAGGCTGCACAGGATGGTTTTTGTTTTGTTTTCTGTTAACGAAGGAGAGGCATTAGGAAGGGAAGCATTTTAGCAAAGCTTGATTTGTCACGATGCTCAGGGAAGAGACTGCTATGACATCTCGCCCTTTCTGGTTTAACTGAACAGAAATCCATTCTGTCTTGACACACTTTTGTGCTCATGTTAAAATTATATTGAGAAAAGATGCTTTTGCCTGTAGTAACTGAGGATGCTAGAATACCTCTGGGTTCAGTACAGCAATGCTGTTTGCAATATAGGTATAGCCAGTTATATAACAATTTGGATTAAGTCAAGGACAGTCCCTGGATATTGGCTCTTTTGTTACCTCTCAGACATACATGTAATTTCTTGCAATTTGGCTTTTTATATTAAAAGCAGAGCACCTACATTTGGGAGTGGATGGATAAATAAGATTCCAATTAACTAAGGGTTCTAATGGAATAAATTGCAGCTGGTTGATTTTGAAAATAATGGGACCCTAAGACAACTTTGTGACCATGTCCCATGTTTACTCATCCTATAAACCAAAAACAGTCGCACCACATCATAACCAACCTAAGCTCAGTCTAAATATCGTAGCTGTTCTGCTACTTTGTTTTAGTTGACAATTGTTTTAATAGTGGACTTCTTTTAATTCCCAGAGCTTGGGAATCTTTTGTTCTGTCAAATGAACTCAGAGTTCATTCTGGAGGCTTTGCCAGAGTCTGGAGGCTTTGCTAGAAATAAATGGCAGAGATTTATTCAAGGGTCTTAGAGTTTGCAGACTGGAAACACAGGCAAAAACCCAAAAGTGTTCCCAAGAAGAAAGAAAAGTAAAAATGTTTTTTATAGCAAAAGGTACATTCTTCAGAATTATCGGTCCTGCATTCTTAGCTCTAGGATTGGTCCAGGATGGTTATCAGTCAAATGACATGCTGTCATAACAATGGGTGCCAGGAGGTCTGGTCACATTCCAGTGGTCTGAATAATGAATGTCAGGCGATGTGCTCTTGAGTCCTTTAGAGGATAATCAAGTGGTCTGGATATGTGAGTCCTCCTGGGATAATTAAGGCGCTGCCTGGAGGTCCAGATGTATATCCAGGCATTGACACAGGACTGGGAGGAAGGTTGATGTATAGCTAGACATTGATAAGGGACTAGAAACTTCAAAAAAGTTGAAGTTTCCAGGCTAGTTAGAACAAGAATGGAGTCTTTCCTCATGCCTCAATCCTCATATTGTTAATAATTTTAGCTGCTAGCTTAAAGTGATTCTATTTTTATATAGTCCCTAGCTTCACACTTTCCTCAGTTCTATAGAGATTTTTGCAGGGCTTCTACTAGTTGTAGCAAGGTTTGGCTGAAAGATAAGAGCATGGATGTGTGTAGCTGTGCCAAGTGCTTTGCTCAGAGCCGAAAAAATTGTTTTGAGCCACTGTACCTGCCTGCCTCCCTGGGCTGTGATGCAAAACACAATCTTTTCAAACAAAGGAGTGTAGGAAGTGACTGTCCTGTGGCCTTAAAAGCAATTCAAATCAGCTCCAAGAAAACAGATTCAAATCAGTAACCCAAACCCCATCTAGAGCCAGTTCTTTCTGAACAATAGCTGTAACCAACGCCTCACTGAACATTAGGTGCTCAATTCTATTTTAGGTAGCATGGGAGCTTACCCCCAATGTTTGATTAATTAATTAATTGATTGATTGATTAATTAATTGTATTCTGCCTCTTTATAAACTATGACAAGTATTTTATTGCTTTAAATACAGTGAAAATGAAGATTTGAAAAAAAGACTGGAAGCTGGTTATGGTAAAGTAGGAAATATTCTATCAGGAATGTGGATAAAATAGTTTGGGCGTGAAATTTAACTCTGAGCTTGCCTAGCACCCAAGGCAAAAAGAGAAAACTAGACCACGTGAGTTTCATCATCATCTGAAGAAGAAGAAAGAGGAAGAGGAGGATAAGGAGACAGAGAAGGGAAACAGCAGGAGAAGCCACGTTTGGTTTTATTTGGAAGAGCAAACACCTGGCATTACATTATTGGAAAATTAAATTTTGCAGATCCTAATGTAAGGGCTCGAGATAATTTGCTCAGAGATGACTTCAACTGTGATTTGGCAGGAGAAAAAATGGTCTGGGTCTCACCGTGAAATCATGAAAGCACAAATCAATGACGGTTCTTCTGAGGAAACTCACAATTAAGCTCCTGCATCAATGCCTGATCCCATATCACATTTATTTTTATCTTTGGCTTAGGAGTGTGAGGTGGTTGCTCACAATGAGTTGACTTCCAGAAAGATGGATTTTAGAGACACAGCAGATTCAGGTAACAAAAACAGGCAAGCTTGAGCAAACCACCAGAAATCCCCATGCCTTCTTTTTCTATGGGTTGCTCAATACTGTATTTACCCCATATGATGCTGTCAAAAGAGAAAATGAAAGAACCGGGAGAGTCTTGGCCAAAGGAGACGCAAAGAACAGCACTTTGTGGACTGAGCAGGAGCTTTAGCTGTTGAAATTACCTAGTGTGTACATTTTGGCATTCCCACCTAGAGTGTGGACTTTTCTGAAATGGTGGAAGAGAGCCAGACCTGGCATATGTAGTAAGAGTGGTCTCTGCCTAAGAGCAAATATCCTGTCCCTGGGTTTTGAATGAGCAGACAAACTGGCCTAGTTACACTGTTTGACTTAGTATACAAAGGCAGCTTTTCTGATACACATTTACGGGAGATTCAATTAGCTTATTTTCCTACCTTCTCTCATCTGGGTCTTCTGCAACCAACTGCAAACATTTGCATTGCAAGTGCACGTGTTTAGTACCAGAGTGACCCCTATCACTCCTGTAGGCCATTCCCAGGGGGGCTTCCACCTTCTCTGGATTGATAACCAACACATCTCACAAGAGAGTAGGTACAGAATTAAGTGCTGGCATTCCAAGGGATTAGCGGAATGGGTGGAAAAGGTGAAGGGGGCTAAGAAATACAAACTGCTAGTTACAGAATAAATCACAGGGATGTAATATACAGTGTAGAGTATATAGTCAATAATACTATAATAACTATGTATGGCGTTAGGTGGTTACTAGAATTATGGTGATCGCTTCATAAGGTATATAAAGGTCTAATCACTAGGTCGTACACCTGAACCTAAATGTCAACTACAATTAAAAATAAATTTTAAAAAATGCAGATATTCCATTTCCTGTTTCTAGCTCTCTTAATGAGAAAGTTTCCACTTGGGGACAGAGCAGCGACAGATTCTTTGCAGCTGTGTGCCCTTTAGAAGGCACGAGTTTGTTCCAGGGTGCCAGGTAAAGGTCAGGGATGATCAGTAACAGTGTTCTCTCTAGGACAGTATGCTGTTTTATGAGCAACAGCGCATGAGTTGGCATTGGGAAGCAGGGGCTGGGACTATCCCCTTACTGTTGGGATATTAAGCCAATATCATGTCAAAGGACAGGAAGAGAGCTCCCCAATTCCCCCAGTTTATTGAACTGGTGAATTCTGGGACACCTGGTTCAGTTCTGAGCGTGGCAACCATGGGTTTTTCCCTGTGTCTGGGTGAGACAAGTGATTCAGCTCTTTGGCTAACTTCCTTTCTCAGTTCTTGGCTCTAAGTTTTGACTTTGCTCTAGAAAAAACACTTCTTGGAAATGGGTATCACTTAGCTGTGCCACTAAACAAGGGAGCTAGACATCCATACAGAAATTCTCTAGGTTCCCCCAGATCTCCAGGAAGTGACATTAGTAAAAATATTAATAATAACAACTATCCCTTATGTGACACTTACCAGCTTTTGTTCTAAACACTTCCTACACATTTACTCACTTGATG
Organism: Pteropus alecto; assembly: GCF_000325575.1. NCBI lineage: Eukaryota > Metazoa > Chordata > Mammalia > Chiroptera > Pteropodidae > Pteropus > Pteropus alecto. The sequence continues at coordinate 19,215,849 of NW_006443570.1, read as the reverse complement.
CTCATAAGAGCCCTGTGAGGTGGGTGATGTTGTTATCCTAATTTACAGATGAAGAACTTTGGGAGCAGAGAGGTTTAGTAACTTGCCTAAGGTCAAGTGGTGGGAAGATGTCTGCTGAATACGGGATACTAAGAAAGTGTCATGGGAAAGGGTAGTTTGAGATAATGGTCTGGATAATTGGTAGCCAGCTTAGTGAGGCCCTGATGCTTTTGAAGCTTCTTTGGGTCCAGGAGCCCTTTGGGAGTATGTTGAAAGAATATAACCTCTCCCCAGAAAAATGTACACATACATTATCATAGAAGAAAATTCCAATATAGCTGCTTTACTTTAATAGGAATTGCAATTTACATGTCATTTAACAAGGAATAGTATCATTTTTATGATATTTGGTGCCAGTGGTGCTCTCAGCCCTCTTTCTTGCAGGTGAGCTTCTGTTGGTGAACAACTTGAAGGACTTCTCAGTCTTTCCTCATAACATTAGTTATTTGTATTTATTTAAAACAGTCACTTTGTACATTTTAAATATAGAAAATTTTATTTGTCAATTAAACCTCAATAAAGCCAGGAAAAACAAACCCAACAATCTCATTTAAGTCATTAAGTCTTAATATTAATAATGAAATGTAAGTTTTGTCTATTTGAAAACTTCAATCTTGGATTCAATTTCAAACTTTCCTCCTCCTCCCAGGCCACCACGAAGCTCCTTTCCTTCGGAGGTGTGTGTGTTGGGTGTGTGTGAGGTTTGTCTGCTCTCACCAACCCCTCTGCCCTCCATGACCCAGCAATACCACTCTGGATATTTATTCCAGATAAACGAAGACTTACGTTTACTCACTGATCTTTGGATCGGTTTAGGTCAGAGGAGGCACCTGCTAAGGGCTCCGCTACAAGGAACTCAATGTCAACATCAGCGTCAAGTGGCACATGGTTGGGAGGGAGGACCGTCTGTAGAGAATTTAAAAACAATCATAAACTGACAAAAGTCTGTCTGTGTTTATCTTCCTTATGCACAGATAAGGCTAAGTGATGTTCTTCCCATCTAAGTGGACCACATCCCCTTTGTCTGCTATGATATCAAGTGACTTTGCTAGGTCTTGATGGTCCCTTGAGGCCTGGTATCTTCAGGTCAATTCCCAGCTGGAAGCACCTGTCATTCATGCTTCTATGCCCAAAGCTGCTTGCCTCCTTGTCTCTAGCAAACACAACATCATGTCTATGGTACTCTTGCCTAAAATGCATGACTTCAATATAACCATGAGAAAACATCAGAAAAATCAAAATTGAAGAACATTCTATAAAATAACTGACCAGCTCTCTTTAAAGGTGTCAAGGTTATGAAAGATAGAGAAACTATCTCACATTGAGAGAGTACAGAGAGTTATCATAACCGAATGCAAAGTGGGATCATAATTTGGGTTTCTAAAATTTCTCCTCTTAAAAAAAATGCTATTAAAAAATGATAACAGTAGAGTGCATAAAGTACACTAATTTTAAGTGTACAACCTGATGATGTTTAATGTATGGACATGACTATGTAACCACCACTCAGATCAAGACAGGACATTTTTATAAGGAAAATAGAACATACCCGTAAGGTTCCTTTGTGCCCTTTCCCTGTCTGTCACCTCCCGAGAGGTAACTATTATTCTGACTTCTATCATTGCCAGTTAGTTTTGCCTGTTCTTGAACTTCATGTAAATGAAATTACATAGTTGGTGTTCTTTTGTGCCTGGCTTCTCTTATTCAATGTAATATCTGTAAAATTCATTTATGTCATTTTGTAAACCTGTGCTTTTTACACTGTCATATTATTCCATTGTATGAATATACCACAAGGAAGTAATTTGTCCTGTTGATGGGCATTTGGCTTGTTTCCAGTGTTTGATTACTATGAATAAAGCTATAAACATTTTTGTATGTATATTTTTGTTCACACGTGAACCCATTTCTTTGGGTTAATGTATAAGAATAGAATTGTGGGCTTATATTTTTAGCTTTGTAGATACTTCCAGGCAGTTTCCTAAAATTATAGCACCAATTTACACTTCCACTAGCAATGTATGAAGATTTGTTGTTTCACGTCTTTGTTAGCACTTGGTGTTATCAGCCTTTTTCTGTTTTAGCTATTCTGGTGGGAATAGCTTTTATTTTCATGCCAGTTATTGTTGAAGAATATGGGTCAGTTCTGGAAACCTTCCCACATTCTGGGTTAAGCCAATTGTCTCCTTGTGGTAGCATTCAATGTGTTTCCTTTATCTCTGGTATTTCCCTTAAACTCACAACTAGCCCTAGGGCTCGATTACTATTAAAGTTTTTTTCAAGAGTACTTAATAAGTGGTTCTTCTTATTATCTATTTTGCATCAAATCAAGAACATAATGTCTGTTGTCTAAATTTAATTGATGTTAAGAGAGATTACTGGATTCAGCAGATGGCAGTGTGCTTCCTTCATCTGTTACCAAATTTCTCATCAACCTTCCACTTGATGATTTTAGTGGAGATTGATAATTGTTTACTTAGATCCATTATTTCATTTGAGTTGCAAAATGATGATTTTCTAATTATAACATTCCTTTTGCACTTATTATCTATGGTTATTATAAAGTACTCTTCCTTTGGTTGCCCTGTATATACTTCCTACCAGAAAAGCAAGATAACTGCTTGATAATCTTTATCAATTATCAGAATATTGAGTTATTGCTTTAACCTCCAAGGTAATTAATGATTTTTTTGGCATATCACTATGAACGTAAGGATTTATAAATAATGAAAGTGTTTCAATTCATTACAGACATTCTTTTTGATGATCAAATTGTCCTGTCTTTGGCCAGTGAGAACACCTTCAAGTTAGGACTATGTGTGGACATTTTTAAGACTTTTGATATATACTACCAAATTGCACTCCAGGAGGGCTATGTGACTTTACACACCCATAAGTGTATGAGAATGTTGTTTTTCTGCTACTGTTGCCTACAATGGACTCTGTAACATATTTTAAAGAAATATCTGCTAATTTGATAGATTAAAAATAGCATCACATTAAAAATTTTATTGTGATAAAACCTCTGTGCCCCTTTAACAATAACCTCCCTTTCCTCCCTCCTCCCAGCCCTAGCAATCACCATTATATTGTCTGTCTCTATGAATTTAACTACTCTAGGTACCTCTTATAAGTGAAATCATACAATATTTGCCCTTTTATGACTGGCTTATTTCACTTAACACAATATCTTCAAGTTTCATCCATGTTGTAGCATGTGTCAGAATTTTCTTTCTTTTAAAGGTTGAATAATATTTCATTGCAATTATATACCACATTTTGTTTATCCATTCATGTGTCAGTAGATACTTGTGAATAATGCTGCTATGAACACTATGAACATGGGTGTACAATCTCTGTTCTAAACCCTGCTTTCACAATTATTTTTGGTATATACCCAGAAGTAGAATTGCTGTATCGTATGGAACTTCTATGTTTAACTTTTTGGGGAACTGCCATACTCTTTTCCACAGTGGCTGCATCATTTTACATTCCCACTAGCAATATAAAGGGGTTCTAATCTCTTCACATCCTCACCAACGCTTGCTATTTTCTGTTTATTTTATTTTATTTTATTTATAATAGCTACTGTCCTAATGCGTGTGAAGTGGTATTTTGTGGTCTTGATTTGCATTTCTCTAATGATTAGTAATATTGAGCATTTTTTCATGTGTTTATTGGCCACTGATTATCTTCTTTGGATAAATGTATGTTTAAGTCCTTTGCCCATTTTTAAATTGTGTTGTGTGTTTTGTTTGTTGTTGAATTATAGCCGGCATATATACACACATGCATATATATCCTGGATATTAATCCCTTATCATTGCTTAGGAAAGATTTGGTTCAGGTAACTATATAACATATATATATTCCATAAGTATCAGATATAGCATTTGCAAATATGTTCTCCCATTCTATGGGTTGCCTTTTACTCCGTTAATAATGTTTTTTGATGTACACAAGTTTCAAGTTTTGATAAATTCCAATTTATCTATTTTTTCTTTCATGGCTTGTGCTTTAGCTATCATATCCAAGAAATCATTGCCAAATGCAATGTCATGAAGCTTTCCCCCTTTATTCTCTTCTAAGAATGTTATAGTTTTAGCTCTTACATTTAGGTCTTTGATTCTTTTTGAGTTAACATTTAAATATGGTGTAAGGTAAGGGCCCAACTTTATTCCTTTGCATGAGTTTATCAAGTTTTACCAACACCATTTGTTGAAGAGACTGTCCTTTCCCCACTGAATGGTCCTGGCACCCTTGTAGAAAATCATTTGACTGTATATGCCTCCATGGGCTATCTTGAACCTTCATATCCCCACGTCTCTTTCCATACAATAAACATTTAAATATCGTAGACAACCATCATGCCCCTCATAAGGATCCTTAGATCAACCATTGATACAATTCTTCCACTTCACCCACAGTGTCTAGGAGGTGCTTAGTAGGTTGGATTGATGAATTCATAACCGAATAAATAATAAGTACTATAAATCTTCCTCATGACCTTGGTAATCCTTCTTTGAAAATGCCCCAGTGTCCCAATGTCCTTAAAAAATGTGGTTTCCTAAACTGGACATAAGGCTCCATATGAGGATGAGCCATCTGCAGGCCAAAAATTGTCACCTCCCATTTGCAGGACACGTTCTTTCTCTTCATGCAGCTGAGAATTATGTTATTTTTTTGGCAAGTGTGTCTGTCTCACTGTTGACTCATACTGGGTTTATGATCAGCAAAAACACCCAATGATATGTTAAAAGAATGTTTGTTGACGTTTTCCCCAATGATTATAAAAGAGAAAGACTTTGGAAAAATGTAGAATGGTAAAAAAAATCAATCGATCAATCATTACCATGTTTAGTGTTCAGTCTACTCTTTTGTTTCTTTGTGTGTGTTTAGCTTTTGTTTAAACAAAATTCAGATCATACATTTTATATTCTTATATATTCTTCAAAACTTCACTTCATAATGGAGCTGTATGAGATCATAATGGCTCTATAAAATCCCTTCATTTCATGTGTATTTTACCTTGATATTCTATTGAATAATTTATTGAACTATTTTGCTATTATTGGACATTTCAATTTTCACTATCTGTTAAAAATAATTCCATAAAAAATAATAATTCCATGATGAACATCATGGATCTCTCTGAATCTAAGTTGGACTTCACAATTTTTCCACCAGATTTTATTGTCTCCCAACATTCATTTTGGTTTTGATAGGCTTTACTTGATTCTTTCATCCTTATCAAAATCTCTATGAACCTCAATTTTCTCTAACATATTAGACATTCTTTTCAGGTTTGAGTCAATATAAACAGATGTTGTTATCTTCACTCGAGTCTTTACTGCAAATACTGAAGAGAGCAAGGCCATAAATAGCTGTGTAGCTTCCCATTAGAGAGAACTTTCTCTTGATATTAACTATTTATTTCCATTACATTACATTCTTGACACTTTAGAAACTGACACTAAGAGAAGTTATATCATACAAATTCAAGTCTGACTGGATCCAAAGCCCACTTTAGTCACATGCCATATTTAGCTTTATAGTTTGTCTTAATAAGTCTTGATATCTGGGAATATCAGTCTTCAATTTTTTCTTCTTCTTCTTCATGATTATCTTAGCCAGAGATCAGCATACTATGGCCCATATGGCAAATTTGCTCCACTGACTGTTTTTGTAAATAAAGTTTTATTGGAACACAATCATGCCCATTTGTCTATGTATTGCAGATGGTTGCTTTTGTCCTACAAATGCAGAATTGAGTAGTTGTGACAAAGACTGAATGGCCTGTAAGTCTATAATATTCTTGGCCCTTTACAGAAAAAGTTTTGAAATCCCTAGTCTTCACTATTCTAGGTCCTTTGTATATCTATATTTTAAAAATCCTGCTGGGATTTTAACTGAGATTGCATTGAATCTTTAGGTCAATGGCGTCTTGCAATATTGAGTCTTCCAAAGCATGGATATGGTCTCTCTTCAGTTATCTATGTCTTCTTTAATTTCTCTCAGCAATGTTTTATGGTTTTAGTGTAGCTCTTGTGCATCTTTTAAAAGATTTATTCCTAGATATCTGATTTTTTTGGATACTAATATAAATAATACTTTTAGACTTTTGATTTAAAAATAATTTTAGACCTAAGAAATGTTGCAAAATTAGTACAAAAAATTCTATGTACCCTTATCCAGATTCCCTAAATGTTAACATTTTATTACATTTGCTTTTTCATTCCCCTTCCTCTCTCTTTCTCTCTCTCTCTCTCTCTCACACACACACACACACATTATTGGAAAGTATATTTTTTAAACCTTATTTTAAAACCTTATATAGAAATTAAATTGATATTTTATATTAATCTTATAGCTAGTGACTTTGCTAAATTCAGTTGTTAATTACAGTAATGTGTTCTTTGGCTTTTCTACATATATAACCATGTTGTCTAAGAAAAATGACAGCTTTATGGCTTCTTTTCCAACCTTTTATTTCTTTTTCTTGACTTATTGCATTGGCTAGGACCTCTGGTAAAGTGTTGAATATAAGTGGTGATAGTGGACATTTTGTCTCGTTGTCAAACTCAGAAGAAAAGTGTTTAATATTTTACCACTAAATTGTATGATGACAGCATTTAGTTTATATTATAATAAAAGGTATCAGCAAAATACCTATAAAATCCAAATGTCCATCGGATAATTTTATGTAGCAGTGAAAAGAATGAATTACTGATACTTTCAATAATACGGTGACTCTCATAGATATAACAATGAACTAAGAATGACAGAACAATAGAGTACATGAAGTTCTGTATTGTTTCACTTACATGAAGTTCAAGAAAGGCAAAACTAATCAGAATAGTAGTTTCTGAAGCAGGAGATTGACAAGAAAGGGGCATGGAGATGCCTTCTGAGGAGCAGGAAGTGTTATATCTTGATCTGAGTGGTGGGTATTTAGGTTTAAACATGTAAAAATTCACTGAGCACTATACATACAACTATTGCAATTTAATAACAAATTTAAAGTTCTTCTTAAATAGAAAATTCAAGATTCCATGCAACTAAATAGTGTTTCCATTATCAGCAGCTATTATTATCAGCTGGTCCACACTCCTCCAGCTTATTTATGAAGCTTTTGTGAGAGGTTCTGTTAAATGTCCTTTCTGAGATCCAGTCACACTACATCTCTAGTACTTCTCAAACTCTTTTTTTTTTTTTTGTCTATGCCCTGTACAGTAATTATTTATTCAAGTTTTTAAAATATCTCTACCATTCAAGGAGATTTGGTAGAAATTCCCCCTGGAAATTCTGATAGTTGCCAGGGGTGCCTGCCCACACAGCTTCAGAATCACTTGTTCCCTGATGTGAGAATCCTTTTGAAAAAGTAAAAGAAGACAGTCTTCCAATGACTTGTTTTTGGTGAATTTACATTGGTTCCCTAGAGATCAAGGCACTCATAGATCATTTATTTAATAATCAGTCTAGAATTTTTCCAGGGTTGGGCATTAAGCTCCCTGCTGGTGAAAATTACCACCTACTATAATGATATCACAGACTCTGGTAAAACCCCCAGGACTTTCACTTATCTGATAAATTTCCTTTTTTGCTTGAGCCAATTTAAGTTTGGCTCTCTACAACTAAAAACATCCTAACTGACTAAGAAAGGAAACGAACCCTGAGAAATTATCCTGGGGCAAGCACTTTAGAGTCATTGAAATTTGAATCTTAAAACAGCCAAAAGAAGTAGATGCTACTCTCCTAACTTCTAGATGAAGAAACTGAGGTTCTGAGAGAGCAAATGAGCTGCCCTAGCAGCAGAGTCAGGATTTGAATTCAGATTCCAGTCTTACTTTGGTGCTCATGTTCTTTCCGCAACTCATTGTCTCCCTCTTAACCACCATGCCCAAGTGTGTTCTATACTTTCTGATTTGAAGACATTCCCTGTGATGGAGGCTGGCATGAAAACAGATGTTAAATAGTTCTGCTTTCTTCTAATCATGCCTGTCCCGTAGTGTAGTACGGCATCTCCAGAGCTATTTTCCATGGAACCCTAATGTTTTGTATTCTAAAAAAAAAATGTTTAATGTTCAAATGACTTGGAGGATGCTACCCCATCTTAGAGTCACAGGTGCATTAATACTTTAGAGGCTCAGGTAAATGCCGTGGTCTATAACCTGCTTAATTTCACATAACCCAGCGTTTCTCAAACTTATTGGTCACAAAACTGTTTTAAAGGGACAAAATTTATTAAAATTTTGGTGATGAGGCATTAAGTGTTCATTGGAACAGAGTTTGGGAAACGCTGATGTAATGGACCAAACCCTTGGTATCAGAGACTCTGTTTTCTAGCTCTTACGAAGTCTATTTATCTAAACTTTGGTATATCAAAGTAAAATAGGCCAATCATCTCTTCCTGCCTTACAGAGTACTATTAGAATTCAGACAAGATATGAGCCATAATAACTAACATCTGCTGCACATTTCTTCTGTGCCAGACATTGCTTAAACACTATATACATCAATTCATTTAATTCTCACTACACCCGATATGGTAGGTTCTGTCATTGTACATGGGGGGAACAATGCTCCTGAGGGTCTCACAGTCTCTAGGTGGAAAAGCCAGGGTTTGATCCCAGATAGCCTGGACCTCGAGTTTTAACCATTGCCCTGCCCTGCCTCTCAGCTCTTACACACCGACGGTGACCGGGAGGCCCTTCAACAGCCTTAGTGTATTTTCCAAGCTTCTGCCCCTTCTTCGCTTCAGCCTTCTTGCTTCTGCCTTGGCCACTTTAGCCCCAAAACAATCTCTAAGCTCCTAAACCATGCTGGAGGAGCTGCTGGAAATTCCACTTTGGCACACCACACAGTGTTTCCACCCAGGGTGTGGCATGACTTCAAGACCACATGTTTTCACCACAGCCTGTGGCTGAAGCGACAGAGGAGGGAGCCCCAGGCATGGTGAACAGACTTTGCTTGCTGCGTGTTGGCGTCACGGTGT
>NW_006443570.1:19202759-19206788 GCF_000325575.1 Pteropus alecto | reverse complement strand
TCCTCTAGGGCCTGTGCTTGCTTCTTGCTCTGGAACAGCTCTGAATGCTGAACTGGCTTTTCAAGAACTACGGCCCAACTAATAATACGCTGTTCTCTCCTTCTTTTCCTCTCTCTCTTCCTTATTTTCTTTTTTAATTTTTAAAGCTTTAATAGATAAAATTTATGCAGGGTGAAAAAAAAATCAAACAGTACCAAAGAGTTTAGAACAAAAATTAAGTCTCATTCCAAACCTTGATTCTCTCTCATACTCAGTTTCTCTTCCCAGAAGCAACCACGGTGCCAGTTTTTTATATTTCTTCCCAAGGTATTTAATGCATAAAAGTAATATAGGTATATTACTCCCCCATTGGTTTTTCACAAGTCATATGATACTTTTTATCTTGATTTTTACACTTAAAAATCTGCTTTGGAGGTTATTGTATATTGGTGCATGAAGATCTGTTTTGTTCTTTGTAACAGCTGTAGAGGACACCATCGGTTTAATGTGATCTGTTTAACATTGAGTTTTCTGGGCACGGTGTCTTGGTTTTTGGGTCTCGCCCATCATAGTGAGGTAGGGGTCCACACAGGTGTCTGCATAAACACCTACACAGATACCTACCTGACTGTGGGGGGAAGCAACTTCGGACTTGGACCTTATGAAGGAAGCCAGAGGGTCTGATGGCAATGACTGACCCCAAGTGCTGGAAGGAGAACAATATACATTTTCCTGGATGGTTATCAAACCTAGATGTGACCAAATCTCTGTGCCCAGGATCTGTTCTCATCTTGGAAAGCTGGGATCAGCACTTTAACACACCTTGTAGGTGGCCACATCCCAGCACATTAATAAGAAACGGATACAATACTTTGGTGGAGAGATGGGTAAAAGCCTTTCCATTACACACCACAGAGCCACATTTCATAAAGAGCCCAAATCCCCCTTTCCAATGCTCCTTGCCTCATCTCCCTGCTCCCCAACCTCACTCATTTTCTCTTCTTCTACATCTTCCTCTCATTGCTCCCCTTCTTCCCTGTCTTGTCTGGACAAGTCAGCTTGTCTTGCCTTCTCCCCTTTGCACACTCCTTCCCTACGTTGGCCTGCACAGCAGCATTTCTCCAAGTGTGGTCCCTGGATCTTCTGTATCAGATTCACCTGCAGAGCTGGTTGGCAATGCCACCCAGGACCTGAAAGAACTAAAAATTGGGGGAGCAGGGGTCAGAAATCAGCATTACTAACAAGCTCCCAGATGATTCGTAGGTGTATTAAGTGAATTTTTGAGGACAAGGCATGTAAGTTTGCTTTTGGCACCATCTGTTGGATTCAGGTATTTGGAGCCAGGTTGATGGGATCAAGTGGTACTAAGCATGGTGGCCTGTGGGTACAAATGCCACCATCTTGGCATGCTCCATTCAGGAAGGGGCCGTAGCATGGCTGCAGTAATACTGAGTCTAGTCTCTGGGGTGAAGGAGGAAATTCCCACACTGTGCTTTGCACATGGCAGACCCTGCTTGGAGGCCAGCGTTTTTTCCCTTTAAAATTTGAGGTAGAAGTTATATGCTAAAGGGCACAAAATTTAATCATGCAGTTTGATGGGGTTTTGCATAATTACACACCTGTGAAACCAGCATCCCTATCAAGAGGCAGAGTATGGACTCTCCCTTAACTTATTCTTCATATCCTGCCCCTCCCGCCCAGAGGTAACCACTACTTTGACTAGGTTTTTAATTTTGCCTGTTTTTGAACTTTACCTAAATGGAATTATACAGAATACTGTCTTTTGTGTTTGGCTTCTTTTGCTCCACATTTGTCTGTGAGATTCATCCATGCTTTTGCATGTAGTAGATATTTGGTCTTTTTCATTGCCGTGTGCAAGGAGTCAGCAACCTGTTTCTGTAAAGGGCCAGTTATAAATACTTTCGGCTATGCAGACTCCACGGTTGTAACTCAAAGGCAGCCATAGGCAACACACACACACACACACACACACAATAGACTACAGGTTGGCCTGTGGGGCATAGGTTGCTGACTCCTGCCCCCTGCTGTATAAAATTCTGTTATGTGAATGTATCACAATATATTTAGTTATCCATTCTGTAATGAGCATGAGCCTTCGGGTTATCCACTTTTGGATACAACAGCTCGTGCTGCAGTGTGTGTTGGTGAACACAGGCAGTCATTTTGCAGAATGGAAGGAGTGGAATTGTTAGGCCGTAAGATAGGCATACGTGTGGCTTTAGCAGATACTGTCAAACAGTGTTCCAGTGTGGTCATACCAGTTCGCATCCACCAGCAAAGTTTCTTCACGTCCCCAATGACATTCGGTATTGCTAGGTTTTCAAGTTACAAAAAACTGTGGGTAGGTGTGTTGTGGTATCTCCTTGCGGATTTTAATTTGCATTTCCCTGATGACTAATGATGTTGAGTACCTTTTCAAATGTTTGTTGGCCACTTGGATATTCTCTTTTCTGAAGTACAAACTGTTTACTATTTCTAAAAATTGATTTGTCTTTTTCTTGTTGATTTATTGGACTTGTTATATATTTTGGATATAAATTATTTGTTAGATGTAAGTATGGCCAATCCCTTCTTTTAGTCTAGCGCTTGCCTTTTTACTTTCTTAATACCGTCTTTTGGTGAACAGACATTTTTAATTTTAATGAGGTCCAATTTATCAACGTTTTCTTTTATATCTAGTGCTTTAGGTGTTCTGTTTAAGAAATCTCTGCCTGCCCCAAGGTCATAAAGACATTCTCTTACATTTTCTTCTAGAATCTTTATTGTTTTACCTTTCATATATAGGTCTATAATCCATCATGAATTAATTTTTGTGTTTGAGGTGAGGTAGGGGTCAAAGTTCCTTATATTTCATATGGAGACCCAGTTGTTCCAATACCAATTAGTGAAAAGACCATCATTTCCACTGTGATAGGAGGACTGCGTTTAATGTAGAACTCTAGTCTTTAAAAGGGATCTGGAACCTGTAGTGTGTTCAAAGCTGAGGATGGTCCCTAGACCATGTCCCAGGAGGAAGAGATGAAGGGGCAGGGGGTCTAGATGCTCTGGGCTGGAATAGTATGGAGTCATCAACTCTAAGGTGGCTGAGGCATACAGGAAAGGAAGTTGCTTCTTTTCATCCATGAAATTCTCTGTCTCATAACACTTAGAAGGATGTCTCACCAGGCAAGGTTTTTCAGCTGTTGCTGGAAAAACGAGATTTCCAAGAAACTACCCTCGGGAAAAAAGAACTCAGTTTTGCATTTTTCAATGTTTTCTTTGTTCTTCACGTTGCTCTTGTCAAATTTTAAATTCCGGGAGAAAACAGGTTTTAAATCATTGAAGACTAAGTAAGCCGGTACTGGCAGCAGCAGTAATCAGGGAAATTCCTAAATATTGAGACATGTTTTTTTTTTAAGAGTGTCCCAGGCGCAGGTTCTGTAGACATAAGACTGTGGACTAACATTTTCCAGACAGATGACCGCTGTCCAGAGCTTTCTTGGACTGCTCCCCAGGGCCTTTTCTCAGGTTACGTGAGCGCCAGCAGCCACTCTGCCATCTACAGGGAACAAGGAAGCCGCTTTTGTATGCATCATTCTGATGCTCTGAGGATGGGGCAGAATGTGCTTGTTATTTCTCATCATTTCCAGAGTGTATTGGGTTTGGACTTGGCTGGTGGGCATGGAGCCAGGGAGCCAACATGGGGATGAGGGCCATGGCCCTCGAGTCTTCATTCTAGTGGGGGGAAACAGACAAATAAATAAACTATACAGGCTGTGAAGTTAAGTTCTGGGGGAGATGCATAGAACAGGATAAGGAGACTCAGGAAGGTCAGGGGAAGGCAAGGCCTGTACTTTTAAATACGAATGGCGGGGTTGGCCTCAATGAGGAGGTGACATACGAACAAAGACTCTGAGGATGAGAGAAAGTGAGACATGAGGTTATCTGGAGGAAATGCTGACCATGCAAGGCTTTGGCTCACCTCTAGATTAGGCAAATTCCTTCCTTCCTTCCTTCCTTCCTTCCTTCCTTCCTTCCTTCCTTCCTTCC
>NW_006443570.1:19191974-19202663 GCF_000325575.1 Pteropus alecto | reverse complement strand
CCTTCCTTCCTTCGTCCCTCCCTTCCTCCCTTCCTTCGTCCCTTCCTTCCTCCCTTCCTTCCTCCCTTCCTTCCTCTCTTCCATACACATTAATTGAATGCCTGCCATAAACCAGATACTTTCTCACCCCCTGTGGTTCTCCTGTCAGTTGCTGAGAGTTCTCCAGGCCTCTTGAAATAGGACCTGCACATCTTCAAAAATGCCGCAATATGGCAGGACAGATGGGAATTCACTGATGGATTGTCTGTCTAATATTAGAACCTCATAGATGCCCCTGGAATGGTATCAAATTGTAATATGTTCACTCCAACTCTTTTTATTTCATCCCAACTAGCCCCTATCTTCTGAGGCCGTTGATGGGCATTTTAATTAAATCATGAATTGTCCTTTGTCTCCTGAGAAGGAGGACTGAAACCACCCCATTCCTCCCCACCCCTTCACTTCCCTCTGCCTCCCCACTGCCCCGATTGCTAAGGAATGTGCCTTGTTCCCAGCAGGGTGTGGGGATGGCAGGACCAAGTTCTGGACATGGTCTCCACCCTAAACCCCACTCCTAGGTTCAGAAGGAGTCTTCCCAGAGATAGCAGCCGTCACTCATGGATGGAACAGTTGCTGGATCCTGGGTTCTTGATAAACATTGTTGAAAACAACCTGCCCCCAATCCCTGCATGTCTATGTGTCTCTGCTCTGGCCTGTTGTATGCAGCTGTGAACCTTTTCAACATTACGCTTCAGCTTTGTGACTTCCCTGACATAACTGGCCAGAGCTATCTGTGGCTATGCTATGGATGTCCTTGCCTGGGAATTGGTCATTCATCCATTCATTCATGCATTTTTTCATTCTGCATTCATTCATTTCCACTTTCATGTCCCATAGACATTTCAACCTTAATACATCCAACTTTAAGTCCCTAAATAAGCTCCTCATTCTGTCTTTTCTAGCTCAGTAAGTGACATCTCTGTCCCTCAATCACAGTGGCCACAAACCTGGGAGTCACTCTTGACACCTCCCTCATCCATCCTGTCTATCCATCAGCAAGTCCTGTTTATACCAGCTCCAAAAGTTTAGGTCCCACCTCTGCCACCCTCTACCTGTGTGACCTTGGGTAAACTGGTTAACTTTTCTGTGCCTTTCCCCATAGTAAGATGGAAATAATAATATCGCTACCTCAGGGGATTGTTTTGAGGGGATAGGAATTAATACATATAAAGAACAGTGTCTGGCACATAGAAAGAACTAAATGTATGTTAGCTGACAGAGATAATGATGTTGGTTATGTCTCCATCTTTTAGCCAGATGGTAGTTCATAATATTATTGTGCCTTTAATGTTACATGTTTTAATTCAAATGAATGAAATATTACATTAAAATATAATAAAGGAAAAAAGTGTGTCTTTACCAAAAAATGATATCACAAATGCAGAATAATGATATGGAAAAAGTATTTGTTTATATATTATTGTTGAGCAAAACCAAAAAGCATGTTACAAAACAGTATGTATGGTGGCATGACCTCATTTTTGTAAAAAAAAAAAATCGTGTGTGTGTATGCGTGTAAATAAAAGAACCAGTCCAAATGTTAACAGTATAACTATCTTTTGGGTGGTAGGATTACATAGGGTTTTAATTGTCTTTTTGTTGCTCTGTTTTCTTCCACAATAAATTATATATAACTCTTACAATAAAAATGTTAACCAAAATAATAATAAGCAATTGCCATATCATTTGGTAGTTGCCTTATTTATGTGATGAGGAGTCCACATTCCTTGGCATAGCATCCAAGAGCTATGTGACCTGGTTCCATGTGTTGTCCAGTCACTCCTCTCCCGCCCCTGCCACATGCTCCCCTTTAGCAACACTTACCTACTTAGAATTCTCAACCCCAATCTTCCTTTTCAGTCTTCCATACCTTTGTGCATGCTCTTTCCTTTACTCAGAACTCTTTTTTTTCCCTATGTCAGCTCTTCAAAACCCAGCTCAATGATCCATACAAAACAAAATTGATAAGTGATACTTTTAACACTTTTTCTTTGCAAGAGGCACTTTTAAGAAACTGAAAAGACTGGGAGAAAATATTTGCAAATCCCATGTTGGACAAAGGATTCGTACCCAGAGCATATAAAGAATTCTCAAAACTCGGTAACAAAACAAACAACAAGTTTAAAAAATGAGCAAAAGACTTAAACAGACACTTTGCCCAGGAAGATATATAGATGGCAAATAAATTCATGAAAAGACACTCAGAATCATTAGTCAATAGAGACGTGAAAAACTACAATGAGATATTACTACACGGCTATTAGAATGGCTAAACAAACAAAAACCTGACAATATCAAGTGCTGGCTAGTACATGGAACAACAGGACCTCATACACTGTTGGTGGAAACGTGATATCATACAGCAATTCTGGAAAACAATTTGGAGGTTTCTCATACACTTACCACGTGACCCAGCAATGAATCACTCCTAGGTATTTAACCTAGAGAAATGAAACTTATGTTTACACAGAAACCTGTACATAAATGCACAGTTTTCTCTGCATAACTGTCAAAATGCAGTTCTCCTCACATGGGTTCTTTCCGGGAATGAGTTTATTGTGGAATACTCTGGACAATAAGGAAGTGTGGCTGGAAGTCATACAGCCTGGGGAGTTCTGACGCTGAACTCAGTTCTGTCCAGGTCTGGGTTTTCTCCTCGTAGCCTGGCTGAGGCATCCTGCTCCTCCGCAGCATCCTGCCCTCCACCCCCCACTTCAGGGCGCCTGCTCATCCATGGCTTCTTCTGGCCTCTGGCTCTCACATCCACCTTCTCTCTGGGGGTCTTTTGGAGGTCTACTCTGCTATCAACCGCTGCTCTTCTGTCTGTCTCCAGTTCAAACCCTCAGAGGCAGAGGGCTCATAGGCCACTTCCGAAGCCGCCGGCTGCTCCAGGGCGATGTTCCCACCCTTGTCCAATCAACTAGGAGTGGTTACCTGATACACAGCAGGGAGACAGGCCAAGGAAACCCCTCAGAAGTAGCTGGGCTGGGGCAGATGTCCTGATAACTTCTAGTAGGAGTTAAGTAGTAATGACAGAACAATATGGAATTACAGACAAAACAAGAGCCTGGAACAAAGTCTCAGTCACAAAGCTGCCCATGTTTTTGTGCATTTCCTCCATCTCTCCCAACCCACTGCATACTTTGGTTTCCTTTCTGTTAAAACTAAGAGTTATATATTCCTCCCAACACGTGCCTTGGTCAAAGGTCCACAAGGTCATCTGGCAACTTAAACAGCAGCCCTGTGAGGTGTGTGTCATCACTGTCCCCGTGTTAAATAGAACTGGGGAACCAGCTCACCTGGAGTCATTCAGATGAGCCAAGAATCCCCCCTGAGTGGGCCTTAGCCTCTCCGAGTGGTAGTAACAGCCTCTGCCCAGGTCCTCCATGAACCAGACGCTCAATTCTGAGTGCGACCTGGAGGGAGGTCGAGCCACGAGCAAGAAGCCATGGCTGCCACTCCACCCCAGTAATTTCAGCAATTTGTTTTAATTCTCTCCTCCTTGTCTCCTGACCTTTAAACCGTCTCAACCCACACATTACTTAGGGGACAGAGAAACTAATGGAGAGCGCACCTCATATTTGTCTAAAACACTGAATACGGGTCAATGCTCTTACAACACCCCACTCTTCTGCCCAGGGCAGATGCAGCTATTTTATTCTGCCACATATGAACTTCTTGCCTGTCTTTTTCCTTTTCTTCTTCTCAAGCCCTTTTCCAGTAGTTAATTAATGAAGTGACATTTATGCACGTATTGAATGGACCTCTGAATAAACAGACTGGATAAAGGAAACCCCACTATGTAATGTGTGCTGTGCAGGCAATTTGTGTGCAGTCCCTCATTCTACAGTCAACCACAGGCTTGGGTTTATTATTTCCACTTCACAGAAGAGGAAACTGAGGCCCAGAGGGATTACAGAGCTAACCCCATCCAGAAAGGGGCCCCATCCAGAGCCTCCCCATGGGCTTAGGGGAGTGCAGTCCACCTACATGCTTTAAACCACCCAGGACTGAGACAGATTGAGTGTCTGGAACCACAGTTGGGGGTAGGCTGAAGATTGCTGTGTCTCCACCCAGTGCAGGCCCCTGGCGAGCAGGGAGCAATCTCTCCTACCAAAATCAGAGCTCAGAGCTCGGGGACTGGCATCTACTTCTACATGTCCATTTATTGGTTAGTTACTCACTCGTTCTTTAAAAGTCCATTGACTACTGCATACCTACTAGGAAGCTATGATAAAAGAGAGGCAATAGAAAGTGTTAGAAAAGATGTGGAAAAATCGAAACCCACACACACTGCTGATGGGAATGTAAAATGGAGCAGTCACTTTGGAAACCACTCTGGAAATTCCTCAAACATTAAAAAAAAGTTAAATATAAAATCACCCTATGATCCAGCATTCCATTCTTGAGTATATACCCAAGAGAATTGAAAATATATGTTCACACAAGAACCTGAACTCCAATGTTCATACCAGCATTATTCATAATATCCAAATAGTGGAAGCAACCCAAATTCCCATCAACTGAAGAATGGATGAACAAATGGTGGTATGTCCATTCAATGGAATATTATTTGGTCATAGAAAGGAATAAAGTACTAACATATGCCACAACATGAATAAACCTTGAAAACATTATGTTAAGTGAAATATGCCAGACACAAAAGGCCATATATTGCATGATTCTGTTTATATAAAATGTCCAGAACAGGCAAATCCATAGAGACAGAAAGCAAATTAGGGCTGGAGGAGGAGGAGGATAAAATGGGGAGTAATTGCTGATGGATATGGAGTTTCTTTTGGGGGTGGTGGAAATGTTCTGGCGCTGGTGAATACACTAAAACTCTGAATCGTGCACTTTAAAAGCATGAATTGTATGGTATGGGAATTAAATCTTAATTTAAAAAATTTTATTGAGCACCTACTATGTGCCATGCATGGTGCTGGTACTGTAGAGATTTGCAAGACATGACCTTGGCCTTGGGGAGTTTCTGTCTAGAAAGGAGACGGATGAGTGAGCCCACAATTAAAACAGTGGGATCCGTATTGAGCTGGAGGGGAAACCAGGAAGCTCAGGGATGGAGGTTAGGGAGAATCTTCTAGAGATGACAATACTGTGAAGTAGAGTGAAGTCTGAAGGGGATTAGAGCTAGCCAGGGGAAGGGTAGGAGCAGGGAGCTGTTGGGAATGATATTCTAGGCAGAGAGAACAGCTTGAGCAAAAGCGTGTCTTGCTGGGGAGCTCGTGGAGAACGAGGAAGAGTTCTGAGGGGACTGGGTAAAATGAGGCAGGAGAGGCGCAGGCGTCTGATGCCAAAGGCCAAGATTACCTCCTACAGTAATGCAGGTGCTTCCCTTGTTAGCTCAGCAGCCAGGGCAGGAGGAAACACAGCATCTCTTCCAGTTGGGAACTGTCAACCTCCTCTAAGTGCACTCTTCCAGGTCCTGATTTACACACGCAGCAAACTGCCTGCTCCCCCGGCCTCACCCCTCATCCCCACATGGAAAACACAGTAAAGGGTTAAAGAAGAAAATAACCATTGTGCGTATTTCCACCACTCTTAACAGTTTAGTATTTTTTTCTCACTTTTTTTTCCCCTATGCCTTTATGTTACATAGTGGGGATCATTTTGTACCATAATTTGATGTTTTTCTATTGATATAAACATTATTCCTTGTCATAAAATATTCTTAATATACTTTATTTCTTTGACTATATAATGGTCCACCATAAAGCTGGACTAGCACAACTTTACTGAATGGTCAATTAGGTTGTTTCTGCCTCAGTATGCAATGTTTCCCCGAACATTTTTGTGCACCAAGTGGCCAGAGTCTGGAGTCAGAGATGCCTGTTATTGTATTGCTGCATTCTGCTTTTTGGTGGGTACGTTGGTCGGGAAGGTGACTGTTCCAAGAACACCAGAAATAAGACGTGAATGAGATGGGGATATTCAGAAAGCTCAGATATAGGAGCTAGAAAGTCTCCAGGGAACCTTATTTGAGAAAACAGAGGCAGAGAGGGCTGACGTGGCCCAATCAAAGGTGCATAGCCATTTAGGGAAGGATCCGGGAGGGCGTGCTTAGCTGATGGAAGGCATTTAGAACTTCTTGGATCAGCATCTAACATCCTCAGAGGCTGACACTGGGGAGAAAATGACCAAATACTTTCTTCCTGTTCCGTTTGGCCTAACCCTACCCACTTATCGCCTGCCCTCTGCCCACATGACTCATTCCAGTGCACCTTGTGAATTCCAGCTGCCATCATCTTCATCTCCTGGCCTGAAGGCTTTTTCAGAACCGAGGAAGGTGACTCTGCGCACAGCAGGCCTTGGGGAGTTAACCTCCTCCGGGATCAGTCTGAGCCCTTGATGCTCTGAAATTGCTGGGCAAATAGCCAGCAGCCTTGCCTCTCAGGTGGGGCCACTCTGAGGCCTGGGTTCTACACTATTTCCTAAGTTTTCCCTTGGGGTTGAACTCTGGTTGCCTGCTGTGGTAGCTGGCTGAAGAGCACATCCTTGATGACTACTTGCCCTTCCCCATTTCCCTACTGATGTCCCCCGCATGTCCCAAATACACTAGCACCTGAATCCTTGACCTTTGAAGTACAAGGCCTCAGGAGTTGCCCAGATAATCCTCAGCCCAGGAAGCAGTATGGAAGGGAGGATGTCCTGGGGAGCATCGACAAGAAAATTCCTGGCTGGACCACCCCTGAGAGCTGGTCAGACCCTCACCCACTGTATCAGCCCTGCTAGTGAAGCGTCAGGCTTGCACCAGCCAGCATGAGTCACATTCCAGGGACTCAGTGAGCAAAGCCGTCCATCTCCTGGTTCACCCTAGGTCTGTCTACCTCAGGAGACCACCTGGGCATTTCCAGTAAAAATCCCTCTGCTTCTGTCATTTCCAAGTCATTCGAGGTGGTTCATTCCCGGAGGGACCTTGGTTACTGAGCTGCTTGAATTTGTGTGATTCACGCCTAGACAGGACATCTGACTTGCTATGGGACACACACACACACACGTAGAGAAAGAGCCAAACTCACATGTTCTCTAGTATACTTTCCTTCCGGTTGTGTCTCACCTTCATAATTTCTGTCATATCTACAAACCACTTACTTTATTATTTGCTTAAATATTTTTTCTTATATCTACTTTTTTAACTTAAATGTTTTTCTAAAACAAATTTTTATCATTTTCCACAGGTAGAAAATCAGTAAATTGCCATAGACAGTAAGCACATCAATAAATTCTTCAACTATTAAAATAAAAAAAACTGTTATTCCTGGTACCACCCCAAATTCCCTCTGGACTGCCTTAGGTACATTGACTCTGAGAGCAAGTGGCATGACCTGCCCAAGAACTCTGTGGCTCGCTATAAAAACCACAGGCCAACGCCTTGCTACTTTGTTTACTCCTGTTGGGACACCAGGTGCCAGGACTGCTGAGCTGGAGCTTTCTGGACAAGAGTGAGAATCCCCTGGGTTCAGAGAGATACAGCGCCTCCACCGTGGGGAAAGGATGCTCTCATTTAGCAGTGATGGAAGTGGAGGCTTTGCCTCTGGCCTGAGCTACCCTCCTCCGCCCCCTCACCCCATCTAAGTCCTTCTGTCTTTCAAGTGCCCCTTTTGCCTGAGGGATCTCAGACTCCTCGAGTAATTCCCTCCTCAGCCCCCGAAGGCCTGGTGCCCTGGGCATGTGGGCAGTGCAGCGAGCACTTCGGAGAGCACTAGAGTCAGTGCAGAGCCCCTCAGAGGAGAGCTCCCTGGCTTCTGAGCCGGGGGAGCGTGGGTCTGCATTTCTGGCTGTCCAATTTTGATCCATGGGTCTTTGAGCCAGTAGGCCACCTCTCTGAGCCTCAGTGTCTTGCCCGTAAAATGGGAACAATGACACATTCGTTGCAAGGTTATCACAGGGTTGGGTAAAATGATGTGCACATAGTAAGTGCATGAATCCTCCATGCAGTCAATGTTTGAGCACCTACTGTATACCATGAGAATACAGCAATAATCGTGAGAGTCTTGTCCTCGTAGAGCTTAGGGTACAGTGAAAGGTGGCCCTCCATTCCTCGTTGTTATGCACATTCTGGGAATGAGGAGGACAAGGGCTATGTCTCTGAGATCACTCCTTTGCCCACCACTGTGCTGCATCCTGCCTGTAAAGCACCCCATAAACATATGGCACAGAAAGACCTTGCCTTTGGAGCCTGACAGTTCTGGGTTCAAATCCGAGCTCTGTCCCTTCCTCCCTGGTTGACTCAGATAAGTCACTTTCCCTCTCTTAATTTTTCCTCAGTAAATTACAGATGACAATAGCTCCCTCAGAGAGCTGGTGAGAGAATTCCACAGGGACTTCGGGAAGCAGGGGCACGCAGCGGGTCTCCTGTCCTCCTTCCTGCCCTTCACACCCTGCGCCTGCCTTATATTGCACAGAGCTGGCACCAGACTTTGGTACCTGGGGGAGATCATTCAACCCCATGTCACCCTCAGCATTTACTTTGGCCTCATTTTCCTGCCCCCACTTCCTTACCTTGCCCCTGGGTTGTAGTCACATACAGAAAGGGGCACACGCGCAGGAGCATACCTAGTGTAGATTCATCTACAAACCCAGCAAGCACCTTGGTCTCAGACCTGGGCCAACCCTCAGCTCTGCCCTTATGAGCTGAGTGACATTGGGCTGGTTGCTCAGCCTCTTGTGTCTCAATTTCCTCGCTTGTGAATAGGCATAATAATTGTACCTTCTCAGAAGGCTGCTGGAGGGTCGACGGAGGTAAGGAAAGCTCAGTACCTGGCTCTAGTTACTGAGAGAGTGCTTGGCTCACGGTAGCTGTAATTATATTTGTTATAGAAAATGATGATTACAGGAAGATGGAGGAAGAAAAGACTCCAAGAAAAGCAGTGGGGTGTGGTGCAAGAGCCTCGACCCCCTAGAGTTGTCCTGGCTCTGCCCCTCACAAAAGGTGGCAGGTTGGAAGGGGCAGGGAAGAGGACCTTCGAGCTGGAACTCCAGGGTTTTAGCCTTGCCACCACCTGGCTGGGTGATCTTGGACAAGCCATTTACATTTGCAGAAGGAAACTCAATTTCCCTCTCTATAAAATGGGGCTAGTAATTACCCTCACCTCACAGGCCGTTGTCCACAGGTTTGATCCATATAAATGCCTTTCTTGGTAAGTGTTCACTCTGATCATTGTTTTTGTTGAAAGAGCTTCAGAGTTGCTAACTCCCAAGGGCCAACTGAAGCTGAGCCATCTCCACAACCTGGTGTAAGGACAGGTCAATTTTATTTGATGGAAAATCAGTCCCAGAATGACAAGACCAAAATTCCAGTGCCAGTCGCTCTTGGCGTGGCGGTGCTCGTGATGGGCTGGTAACAAAGGGAGGAGGGCGTTTCTCCACAGCAGCCTCAGAACCTCCATCCCCACCCTCCCAGGAGCCCACCTGTCCCCAGTCTGCCCTTCAAGGTACTCTTTTATTTCTCCTTAGTAGCATTTATCTGCTGCGTCCATCATCAGAAGTAGTCCAGGAATGTAGCCTGTTGGGTGAGCTGGGCCAAGGGTGAGGCAGCCATGCAACCCAGGAAGCCACAGGATATGCAGAGAGGAAAATCCACGGCAGCGTCCAGGTGAAGGCCAGCCCTGGACCTGCAGACTAGAGCTCTGGGGTGGGCATCAGGGCCCACTGTTCGTCCTGGCTCAGAGGCTGCTTGCTGTGTGACCGCGGTGAATCTCTTAACCTCTCTGCGTGTCACAATCCTTATTGTTGTTTTCACTCCCCTGCTCGCTGTTCTCCAATGAAGAGAGTATGAAGATAGTGGTGATAGTTACACACGATATTGTGAATATATTAAAAACTGCTGAAGTATACACTTTAAAATAGTTAAAATGATGAATATTTATGTTATGTGAGTTTTATCCCAATTAAACAGAAATAAAGGAATGTAATGTTACAGAGAGATGGCTTTGGTATGCTGAAACTTATTGCAGAGAGAGAAGGAGAATTGGGAATTTAAAAGCAAATGTTTGTGGTGGAGCGCTGACCTCTCTGAGGAAGGGTAATTTGGAAGGCAGGTTGTTCTTTGTCAAAAGGCAAATTATTATTCTCGGACCCACAGAATAATAATTTTTGTTATTGGCTGCCTTTTTGCTCCACAGTTCAAAGCATTTTCTTATATCTCATTACTCACTTTACATTGGCTGCCATCCGTCATGTGAAAAGTTAGGCCCAGAGATGACAGGTGACTTCTCCGAAGTCACGCAGGAGCTCGGTAGAGAACCCAGAATCTTTCCAGCCATGTTCTCAAAGTCTGGTGCTCAGGTTGGACAGTAACTGCTGACTCAAACCCTGCCACAGGCAAAGACCGTCAAGGTTGGCAGATGAAGGGTTAGAGCAGGGCCAAGGTGACATGGCAGCCTTGAAACTCAGGCTGATGTCATTCCCAACATGCGAGGAACGGAAAGGAAACAGTTACTGAGCTCTCACCCTGTGCCAGGCATTCCAGATGCCCTCTGATTGGCACCACTCATCATTTATTCGTCATTCCATTCATCATTTATTCAGCTAATACTTTCCTGAATGCCCACTCTGTGTCATTCAGTAGGTATTAGGGCTATTGGGTGGTGAGGACATCACAGTCCCTGTCCCTAAGGGCTCATGATTCAA
>NW_006443570.1:19183941-19191961 GCF_000325575.1 Pteropus alecto | reverse complement strand
ATTCCTGCCTGACTCGGCCACAGATTCACCTGAGACTCCAGGTGCCTCAATTTCTACACCAGTCCAGGGGGTGAGGAATCAAAGAAGGCAATGGACACACAGGCATCTGGGTGATTGTAAGCACCACACAGTTCAGTGGGTCATGCAAGGGAGGCCTCTCAAGGTGGTAAGCTGATGATAAGAAAATGAGGATGTGGAGACGCTCCCCAGGGACTGCATTTGGGAGAGGTCCTCTCCATCGGGGGCGGGAGCATCTAAGAGAATGAGCCAGGGCACCAGCCTCAAGTGAAGGGCAGTGCATACATGTCCAGGGATTTCACTGCCCATGCATCCAAAGCCCAACCGTCACGTGTTTGACAAATCAAATAACTGAATAACTCCATTTTCTGAAGCAAAACCAACCAGATGTTCAGACGCTAAGTAGATGGGACTCTAGAGGATTCCACGAATGGCAAACATAGTACCCATCTCATAGGGTTATTGGAGGAGTTGAAGGAATTAATATATGCATTTGCTGCAGGCATAGCCAGAACAAGTGGAAGCAGTTACAGCAGTTAGAGCGAAGCAAACACCTAATCATCCCTCAAAACCCTGCCCTAGCATCCTCTCCCGTGTGAACCTTCCCGAGCAATGCAGATTCAGCCAATTTGGTACTGTGCCATCCCTCCATCACTGCATGTACCACTCTGTACTATAATTACCCATTTCTTTCTTTAGGCTTCGCACTTTCTGGGCCCAGAGACTCTGCATCTTTCCTCAAACAGTATTAGTTTTCTTGAATGAATTGACTGAAGCCTGAAAGAAGGATGGCTTTGGTATGCTGAAACTTATTGCAATCTACTACTTTTTAATTAATTAATTAATTCATTTAATTAACAGACCATTGAGCTCCTATTCATATCTTTTTTGTAACTTAGTTTGTTTATATTAGACAAATTAAATGCATTATAATGCCGCATTTAATTTGGGAAAGACAGGAAGGAAATGAATGGATGGTGGCAGTGATGTGTTAGGATGATGAGATCGAGGGTAGTTTTTTTCCCTCCATTTTTTGACTCTCCCCTAATGTAATCGTCATTTTACTTTTCTAATAGAACACTTCCTACCATGTAGAAATACTGGATTTGAAGCATTATAATAAATGACATTACAAGAAATTATAATTTTCCACATAAGAAGTTATAACATAATTTCTTTTATAACAAAGGAAGTCTTCCCCCGTAGAAAGTAATTCTTTATGTCATTCTATCATAGCTTACATAGAGTTGCAGGATGAGACATCAGTGACACCAGCAGCTAAGAGGTCTCTCTGTACCAATGGCTTCTCTTCCTTTCCAAAAACCTCAAGCTGAATATTTCAGGGACCTGTTTGGAACACTGGCATCATCCAGCATCACTGGCCTTCTGTATCCTGGGCATTTTCCAGTGTGTTGCATACTGTCAATATTCCTCAGCTTCCTGGATTCCTGCCACAGACTGGAAAACTGAAAGTCTGGACAGGAATTAACCTGAATGCTCTCTGCTGAGGAAAAAAAAAAAATCCCCCAGATGCCAAAAGTGAAGCAATGTGGCTCAGCTAAATAAAACCTGACTCCATGATGACTTCTTTATCGGACCCACCATCTTTCTGTTGAGCAGCTAGGTGCCTTGGACCTGGAACCAGGAAGAGGTGGATTTATTGAGGATGTACCACACGGGATGATGTCATAGCAGAATCAAGTCACCAACAGACCAGGAGTCCCTGTCATAAATTAGCTAACTGTACACCCAGCCAGGGACACTCCCTTTGGAGACCAGAAAAAAAAAAAAAAAAGACTTTATGCAAAAACGACTCTCTGGATGGCATGGGGTGTGTATAAATACTGCTTAGCTTCCAGTGTGATCATAACTTGGCAGTGAGTTGAAGACTGAGGTTCTCTGGTCCAAGAGAACTCAGCATCACTGGTTTGAAGCCTCTCAGCCACCCTTAATCAGAGGACTGAACAGTTATAGGTGGTTACGAAGGTCTCAAGTCTCAGGTCTCCCCCAAGTTTGCTTGTCTGTCCCGTGCAGAGGCTGCGCAGCCAGCTGTGAGGTGAGTTGTCTTCATTTCTGGGGAAGCTGCTGTTTTGAGAGAGTTTTACTTTTTCCTGTTTGGGAAGGCTCAGAAAACTTTGGGAATTTTCTGCCTACAGAGATTAACTGGTGGGAAGTCTAAGCAATGCCAACATAAGGCCTGGCCATTTGAATAGGGTATCTTGTTTAAATTTTTTTCCTGCAAAATTTGCTGGAGTTGCTACATTTAAGGAAAAACTTTTTGGAAAACTCAGACTGGACAGTGGGGAGTAATCTGCTAAGATTTTTTTTTTCTTTTTTTTACCTAGATTATTCTATCCAATCCTTATAACATGCATCTCTTTCCTCCCAAACAAATTTTTGAAGATGGATATTATTAAGTCCATTTTATAGATGAAGAAATGAATCTCAGTTAAATAACTCCATCTAGGTCATGTAACCAGGTCATGTAACATGGATCACAGCACTACATTGCTTCCCAGTGCAGTTTTTCTGGTGAGGAGATATGCTGGGGTCAAGTTCAGACCAGACCTGAGCTTCCACTTAGGTTGCCTTTTTTGGTCTTCTTTTTTTTTCCCCCCCTAAAGATGATGATTTCAAATGTTGAGAATTGAGTGCATTTTTTCACAAATAATTATTTCCCACCCAAATGATAAAAAAAAAAATAGCGCTGATAACAATCGCAATATCTTAAAAGAGAGGCAATGTGCAACTGAGTACTTTCCCTAATAACAAGCATAACACAAGAGTTGCTAATGATTGCTGCTGGAAAAAGTCTTGCAGGTCCGGGCAAAGGCTCCCAAGTGTCAGTGACCAGCAGGCTCCTCCCCACCTTGCCTCAGGACAGCCAGGGATGAAGCTTGCTTGCCTGGGTCTGGTGGGCTGGCAGGTCCTATAAAGGAAGCTCTCAGGGTATGTGCTATGTCCATGTTGACTTACAGTCCAGTATTTTTCCTTTAGATTGGTACGTAGCTTTTTAGAATTAAAGTCTACGTCCACAGGTGCCCCAAATCCAATCCCCAAATAGGAAAAGAGGTAGTGAAGCATTGATGAAATGGCTGTTCAAGACTTATGTCAGCTTTTGTATGATTCTTTAGTAAATCAACCATATTGAGAAGACCCAGTCCTGGAAACTCTTCTTTATCAACCTTCCATTGCCATCTCCTCCCCTTTCCTCAGCCCCACGGGGAAGAACCTTTGGGTTTAAGTCCAGAGAAGTGACCTGCTTTGCAAAGCCACAGAGATGGCCTCTCTTTGGAAGTTTCTGTTCAAGGCCAGATCATACCAGTATGACTTGACGAAGGAACGAGACATCAACAACAACATGGGGAAAGCCATCCAGGCTCCCTCCAGGTAAACTTTCTCCTGCAACCACTGCTTCCTGCTCATCTCCTCTTGGTTTCCATATTCACCTTGTCCCCCGCCCTGCACTACCGGATTCGAATTCCTCTCTCCGCTCCCAGCTTCTCAATGAAGGTCTTATCTCACTAGTTGCTTCTTGGATGTCCCTGTTAGAATTTGATGCAGCAACTGTTTATTGTGTGTCTCATTGCACTTGACGCTATGGGTAAAGGAAAGAGACATGGCACAGTCCTGGCCCTCAGGGAGCTTGGAATTTCTAGGGGAAGAATATAGGGAGGGAATATGAAATCCCTGACTTGATAATGGGAGGCAGTAGAGCCCAATGGTTAGAACTGGGGTGGCATCCTGGCTGACATCTGTTCTGATTCGCCAGTGTGTATGCCTCACCAGTTGTTAAGATATGTTGATTATCCACCTGGTGAAGAGTACTGGGATGTTAGACAAACTGTATCCAAGCCCTGTGCTGTGCTGTGCTGTGCTAGCTGGCCCTGTGCTGTTTCTCATCAGATTTGTGACCTAGGGCCAGTTAACATCTCTGAGCTTCAGATGTTCTCATCTACAGTATGGGGACTTCAATGAGATCCACCTCATAGCTTGTTGAGGATGAAATGAGAATGTGCATGTAAAGCACTTAGCAGTGTGCCCACACATAGCGGGCACTCAATAAACATGAGGGTTTATTACAGTTTACTGAGCACCCACTTTGCCAGTGCTCTACATGGCACTTCACATGCATTGCATATCAGCTGATCTTCATGGCAGCTCTGTGAAGTATGTGAAGTATTGTCTCATTTTACAGATGAAGAAATAGAAGCTCTAAGAGGTAAGTAACTTCCCCCAGGCCATATGACTGCTAGTTACAAAGTTGGAATTTGAAAACACACACACACACACACACGCACGCACGCACGCACGCACACTTCACTTGCTTGTAGGAAAAGCAAAAGAGGCAGAAGCAAGAGAAATCAACCAGCTGACCAATCAGTCACTGGACAGGCTTCCAGAGCATGCTAGAATAGTTTATCACCCAGGACTGGAGGTTGAGGCTTGCTCAAGTGAAAGGCAATCTGCAATAACATGAAAGCACTAATGGAACCAAAGCCGTAGTCCACCCAGGGAGCCTCATAGCCCTACAGCCACAGAGGAGCCTTTCCCAGGGATTACAGTGCAGGGCGCCCCCTAGAGGTGGACAGCATGGTAACCCTGAGTGTACCCGACAGGCCACAGAAAAGCAGCAGGGTTAATGGCATGGGCTCCAGCATAAGAGGGTGGTTTTGCCCTGTGACCTTTGGCAAAGCCCCTGGCCTTTGAGCTTCTTCTTTGAGAATAAGTATTAATGCCTATTTTCTGGGATAGTGGTAAGAATTCAACAAATTTTCACATGCAAACAACTTAGCACCATGCCTGGCAGAGAGTAAGTGCTCAGTCAATGGCGTGTGTAGCCGTTGTCATCATTGCTATTACTGTTGGTAGCTGGGATGAGATTGAGCAACATTAAACAGAGTTCCCTCTAAGGGCTTCATAGAAGCGAATGAGCTTGTGGTGAACTTGGAAGAGTGGATAGAATGTGGGGAAGTGAAGAGAAGTTGTGAAGACGTTCCAGGAAGGGGGCAGGGTGGGCAAAGACTCAGAGACAGAAGCAAGCATGACTGTCCTTGGACCTGGGGTGGGGGTGAGGAGCTGGGGTAGGAGCGGTGAGGCCAGAGCACCGAGGACTTTAATGAAGAGTAGGAGATTTGGATTTGCTCTGCTTGGCGGTGGGGAACCACTGTAAATTCTTGAGCAAGACAGACCAGGTATAATGTGTGCATTGAATAGAGGAGAGAATGTTTGCAACCAGGAGATCAGGGCTATGGTGGCTGAGATGGCCAAGAGACCAAAGGATGAGAACACAGGATTGGATAGCCTCTAGATGTCTTCCTGGCTCTTCAGATTCAAATGCTGCAGACTGACAGAGGCTTCATTGTTCCTCCCAGGATCTAGGAAGAGCCTGAACCCCAGGAATTTGCTTTGATTCTTCTCAGTCAGCAAGTTACCCTTCCATTCCTTCTCTTCACCTCATGGCTGCAACCTCTGGCCTTCCTACTTGCAGCCCCCACTCCAGCTCTGACCTCTCTTACTCCAACTTGACTTCTAGCAATTCATGCTCTTGCTCTAGAGTCTTCAGTGGCTCCCTATTGCCTGCCACCACACTGGGACATGACTGCAAGGTTCTGCATGATCACCCTTCTCAGAGAGAGAGAGAGCCCATCCCACCTGGCCAGACCAGCCTTCCTCAGTTTACAAGTGCCTTACACAGCACATTCCTCTCTCGACTCATCCAGACCCAATCCATCCCCTATCTTTCAAGATCCTTTCCCATCCCCTATAGTGTGGCCTACAGCTTTTATCCCTGAATCCCATACCCTCCTCTAATAGCACTGGCAGTTATTCCTGACCTGTGTTTTTGTACCATTCAGGAGAACTGAGCTCAGACCCCAGGCAGGGCCCTGAACTGTAGGTTGACCTGAAGCAAACCATTCACTTAACCCATCTTTTTAAGTTTGGATGGGCCGGCAGAAGTACTCAAATCTGATATTAGATGTGATAGAGAGATATGATCACACATTAATTTATTTATCCCTCCCAATAATCCATGAAGAAGGAAGTTTTGTTATCTTCCTATTGCGGCGATGAGGAAATTGAAGCCTAGAAAGTTTAAATAATTTTTAAGATCTCACAGTTAGCAAACGACAGATCTAGGGGTCAAACCCGTCAGACTGTCTTGTAACCACTAAACTGGGCTGCCACACATTTGGTGCTGAGCATGTTCCAGTCCATTAACAATTATTTGCCGAGGGCTGCTCACCTGGCACTGTGCTGGAGTGTCCTGGGATGTCGACGAAACCCTTCTGTTTCTTAATTAAGCAAACAGTAAATCGAGCCATTTATTAATTGCATACACAGGGGCTAAAAATAACAAATAATGTTTATACAGTTCTTACTACTGTGTCAGTAATGAGACAGAAACTCTTATTATCTTTATTTTACAAGATTGAGTGACATACTCAAGGTCAGTATCTGGAAAATGGTGGAGCTGAAGTTTGAGCCAAGTTCAAACTCATAACTTCAATACTATCTGGGATCTCCCTGTGTGCCGGGCTGGGAGAGAGAAAAAAGACATGGTTCCTGCCGTCAGGGAGGGAATGGAGAAAATGGTGTCTTCCTCACTGATTTGGGGAGGAGTACATGCAGAGTAGGATGATGTTAAACAGCTCTATAAATTGGGGTAGGAGTGAAGTGGGACACAGAGGTAGACAGAAGGTTACAGGAGAATGAGGGGGCACTAGGAACTCTTCTGGGGATACTGCAGGGGAGCCTGGCCTGGCCATAGTGTGGGGAGGAGTAGGGTGAGAGAATGCTTTTGGTAGGAGGTAAACCCAGCTGGACTGCAACCTACAGTGTGTGTGTGTGTGTGTGTGTGTGTAGGAGGGATTTTCCTGGAAGAGGAAGCAGCAGTGCAAAGGGGATTTTATCTTGAAAGCAATGGGAACCAATTAATATATTTTGATTTTAAAAAGTAATTTTCAAATCCATCCAGGTGTAATAAGACCCAGAACCTATAATATGGGACTAATGATTCTGTGTTTTGTGTAAACAAATGATTAGGAAGTGAACATGGTGTGTGTGTGTATGTATTTTCAAGACAAGAGCAAATGTTGGGAACATCGAGATGAAGATATATGGAATTTAGAACAAAGTCAAGCTGGATTGCAGTTGGCTCAGAATAAACATGTACACTCCTTCATTCTGCTTTAATCTAGGTTGGGATTAAATATGCTGGAATAAATCCAGGAGGTTGAGCGTACTCTGAGGTGGAGGGCTGCTGCCCTGCCCCTCTCTGGACCCTAGGAGTTATTCTGCTCTCAGTGTAGGAGCAAGGTACAGATGGAGCAAAGTCAGGAGGCCCTGTGCTTTCCCAGGTAGAAAGGACTAGGAACCTGGAAGGGACCTGAGGGGGCTCCTGGTCCAACTACCCATCCCCCTATGTCTCCCACTAAAAGTCACCTCCAGCCCTGTGCTTTATTTGGCTTAATTCCTGGAATCACACTGAACCATGCAGAGAAGAAATAGCACTTGCGGGGGGCAGCACTGTGAGGCGAGAGAGCTTGCTTGGACTGCCGCCCTAGGGCTGCTGTGTGGCCTTGGGCAAGATTATTAACCTCTCTGGGCTCTCAACTGCCTTCTCAATAAAGTGGGGATGACAATCTAGAATTGCCTTCTTGACTGGGTTTGGAAAGGGTAGATGAAATAACAGGAAAGTTTGCTTTGTAAACTGGAAAGAACCATAAGTGGGCTTTATTGTTATGATCATTATTGTTATGCATGGGCAATAACCAACCTAAATTCAGCCGTACTTGCCCCTGGTTCTTAGCCGAGAGAAAGCCCAGCGGTATCCAAAAGGCAGACTTCCCTGCGGATGCCAGCTGTGTCTTACTGGGAATGGGGAGCCCAGGACGACACTCTGGCCTGGGGCCAGCCGAGGGTGAAGCCACGTCCCGCCGCTTTTCCGGCTCGCTCCACCGCGGGGCGGGGGCTGCGGGGTCCGGCGGCGATAAAGCAG
>NW_006443570.1:19130381-19183764 GCF_000325575.1 Pteropus alecto | reverse complement strand
GTACTCCCGCCCCGCCGGGGTCTGCCCTGGGAGGGGGGCGGGCGGCTCCGCGCGGGGACCGGACTCCAACCTGCCGTGGCACAGACCCTCTCTGAACCTCGGTGTTCCGTGAAAATATGAGGGTTGGAATATTCGCCCTGTCGGATTCCGGTGAGGATTTACTTAAAAATGTTTTCCTCGTTCAGAACGCATAAGAGGTTGCAACTCAGTAGCCACAAAGACCGAGAGAGTCCCACATGCACCCACCAGAGGCGTGTATGCGGACTGTAGCAGGACTTGTGGATGTTTCGGTCCTTGGGAACTTTCTAGATTTTTTTAGCACATTTTTTTTGCGGCTGCTACACCGTTAGGATAGACATGGTTAAGAGAGAAAAAGGTATCGTGTTTTACAAATATCCATTTCCCAGAGCGCTTCCCTGTCCCCCCTCCCTTGGTGTATGGAGAGGTGGGCAGGTGGAGGAGGAATAGGAGACGCAGGTGAGTCAGGACCCCAGGTCCACCCCAAACAAGCCACAGACTTCAGCTCTGATCTCAGCGTCCCCAGCTTTGTGAGTGGTCCTGGTTCTAAGTAAGCACCACAGTCTCTCGGGAGTCTTTAGGAGTCCTCGGTGGCCATGAAAAACCAAGCAGGACCAAGCACAGCTGCGGGTTTAGCCAGCTTGGCTGAATGTCTGGGTAGACGATGCACTAATTTGGCAATAAGTACCCAGATCCTTAATATGCTCACCTGGCTTCTGGTCACCCCATCTCCCAGCAGCTAGCCCAAAGAACTCTGCTAATTGGGAGAGGAAAGGAGCTGTGCATAGCTTTATTTAGTCATTTTCAAATTAAAGAATTTTTCCCAATTATGAAAAGAATTCATAGGCACTGTAAGAAGTTGGAAAATACAGACAAATATAAAGTAAAATTCAAATCACCGTGCTCTCATCACTTAATGCTAGTCATTGCTGACATTTACTGATATATTCTATGCTTGTACACATACACACACGTGCACACACACATGCACGCACACACACACAGCTTCAGACCATGTATACAGTTTGAGGCATTCTTTATAATAATGGAGAAACTGTACACAACCTAAATATCCAGCCATAAGCAATGGGGTCAGGCTCACCATGGTCTATCTGTACAGTGGATTTTCAAGTAGCTTTTTAATATTTTTGGACAATAGTTATGTCATGTGTACAAAGACATTGCTTCTCAATCTAAACGTTACTACGCCCCAGTAAGCTTCTCAAAATTCTCCAGTTCTATGGCCAGAAGTAAGTGAGAAGAAGCAAGAACAAGCAGGCTGGGGTTTGGATGAGGGATGATGGCAAAAAACTGAGAAGAGTAGTAGGAGCATTAAGGATGTTTCGAGGACCCCAGACATAAAACATCTTCCTATTTAAGCAGCCCCATGATGACTACTCAGCCATGAATATCTAGATTACCCTTTATTGGCTTTTTTTTTTCCTGGTGGATACACCAGAGGGATGATGAACGCTGGTCACATGGAGGCCGCTATGCAGGGCCGCTGGATCACCTGAGTCAGGTAGAAGTTGTTTTTGATAAGTACTTGTGTGCTTAAAGGGTCACTATCTCATTATAGTTATAAAGCATATAATGCTACTATGTAATGTTTATAGAAAATTACATAATGTTAATATAAATATACAGACATGACTTGTTCCAATAATAAAAGCGATGCTCATTTTCCAACATCACAGATATATATAAAGTGGCAAATGAGAGACCCTTGTAACACTCTCTAACCCCCCTTCCCCTTGGGTGTGTGCACACATGCATGCATACTCCAGAAAATACTGCAAAGAACAAGGAACACAGCAAGCTTTCCTACAAAGGTGCCCCCATGGTGTGATTTACCCCAGGAGGAGGCACGTGTAGGATGTGACTCGTGGAAGGGTGCTCATGGGTATTCAGCCCAAGGAGTCACATGTCTTCTGTTCTCTGTAGCATTTGCCAGGAGATTGAACCTGAAATCCCAAACCAGAAACAAAAGTTTCTGAATGATTTCAGACTATTAGGGCTTTTTCTGCTCCAAAAGACGGGCAAAGTTCTTTAAATCTGTTGTTTAAAAATAAATACAACCAATATCTTTTTAAAAAGAGTCCTTATCTTTCAGAAATTCTGACTGAGATATTTAAGTGTGACCGGGCATCTCAGACTTGCTTTAAACTGATGGTGGGGGCTGGGAGAGTAGAGCTGAAACAAGACTGGCCATGGATAGATAATTGTTGACTGGGTTGAATCTGGTTGAAGGAGCCCAGGGTTTATTACTTTATTATCTCTGCTTGTGTATGTTTAACATTTTCCGTAATAAGAATTTAGAATAAATAAATAAGCCAAGACAAATCAAATACTTTAAATAAAAAAGCTTAAGTCCCCCCAGATGAGCAGTTGGTGGGCAGTGCTACTGACCTGGGAAGACCTGTTCTTTGCCTACCCATGTTTGTACTTGGCTTTTGAGAGGGGCATCTTTCCAGAGCTTCTGTCATAGTTTCCTTTGGGCCACTGGCTTTGCTTCAGCTCCTTTCATGCCTTTCTGGCTTTGGAGAGGAAAAGCAAAAGAAGGAGAGGAGGAGGGAGGAAGGTGATGGTGAGGAGATTGGGTCTGACTGACTGCCTCCCCTGCAACATACACACGTCCTCCTTGATTGGGAACCATGAGCAACTCACTCCTACCCTCTGGACCTCAGTCCTCCCATCCACCAAATGACAGGCTGGCAGAAGGGTTACACTCCAAGATACTTCTCTGCCCTCAGATACTCCATCTCATGATAGCTGTTTCCTTTCACAGTCCAGTGACGCAGGATGACACCAAGCGCCACAGCCTCGGCAAGCACCAGAATGAGGACCCCCAGCCCTTCTTGGGGACAGTAAAGGTCAGTGAGTCCAACGGGTGTGGGAGGCCCCTTCTTCCCTTGCCCAGGCAGATGCAGACTGAGCAGCCTGGTGGAGGCTGGGGTCTGGGCAGTGAGTGGAGACCCAGTGGGCACAGACTGGGGCAAGGAAGGGCTTTGAGAGAGCCGGATGACCCATGGTGATCAAGATCAGTGTCCCCTAAGGTGCACTGGCATCTGATGTCTGTGTGGGTTGGTGGTGTGGGTGAGAGGAGACCATTCATGGGGACAGGGGTAGGACACTCCAAAATAATCCTGGACTCAGCAGCTGAGATTTTGATCCTAGTCCCCAGCCTCTATCCTACTGGTTCCTTCTACCCTAAGTGCTTTGGACCTCAGCATTCCAGAGAGGTGGGCAGAGAAATAGTTGGGATGTGGGAGCAAAGATAGTTTTTATATTCCTCAATGCCTCTTTTGGCACATTATTCCTTTTCCTGATTTCTGTTCTCAGCAGTATTGACTGTGACAGTAGTCTCCCTTGCATCTGACCTTGGTCCCTCCTCTTGCAATTCCTCTGAGGGAGCATTTGGCCGGGTCTTGGTTGAGGAGAGAAGCCTGGCCTGTGGCCCAAGCACCTGAAGCTCTCAGCAGGCACTGGCCCAGGAGGCCAGGTTTCTGGGAAGGGAGGAGGGATATGAACCAGCACCCTGACTTATGTACCCACCTCAACTTCCTACCCTACCCAAAGCCAAAACAGGGCCCAGGAGATTGGGGGAGACCTTTGGGGTCCTAGGGCTGAAGGCATTTGGAAATCTTTGTTTTTTTCCCTCTTAGAAGTCTCCAGAATCCCTGGTCAAGCTGGGTGCACCCCCATCGGCCTGCCCACGGCACGTGAGGATCAAAAACTGGGGCAGTGGGGTGACTTTCCAAGATACACTTCACCACAAAGCCAAAGGGGTGAGCTGTCTGCCACTTCAGGGAGAACCACCTTTGTCCCAAGGCAGTGAATCCATCAGGGCCCTTAGCGGATCAAACAGATGTCCCCTTGGACAAAGCAAACAGTCATCAGTTTGGGCAAAGTGTGCTGGGAACAGAGACTTGTGTTCCTCATAAATAACAGTAGGAGTAAATTATACCAATTCCCTAAGAACCCCCCTCATAGATAATGCGTGAGATAAACAGTTACAGGAACAAATCTTTCCTAGAGAAACACAGATTTCAGCCTAGTATCAGTGAATTTTCTGACAGACCTGCCCAAAGCTGAACTGAACTACATCGATAGGTAGTGAGCTCCCTGTTACTAGAAGGATTCAAGTGCTATTTGATAGGGAGATTGGAGAGGGGTTCAAGCATCCAGTGAGTAGTTGGACTAAGTGACCTTTAGGGCTCCTTCTTCCTAGCTTCTAAATTTCTCATTCTAACTTTAGAATGCATTCTACTGAATGCATCTAGGTGGGAAAGAATTGAAAATTTCTAGATCATGAAAGCAGAATGATTTCCCACACCTTCCAGAAATTACCACAGTTAACATTTGGGTGTACTTCCTTCTAGTACTTTTTCTGTGCCATCCTCTATGAATCTTTGAATCTTGACTGAACACCTATAGTGTGTTTCCAGGAGCCACATCAGCTTCTTTAAATGAGAAGGTGGTTGAGATTTTCCCAGGGATCGATGTTGACGTTGCTCTAGGTCTGGGGCTGGCTGGGGATAGGGTCAGAGACTGAGCCTGGGCTGAAGGGAGCAATGCCAGGTCACATCCACTGGGGTCCAGCCATTAGAGGAAAGGAGGTCTAGGTGGGGAGAAAGCCTGGTGGACCCTAAGGAGGAAGTGCCACAGGGGTGGAGAGGGGGGTGGCAAGTTGCTGGAGCAGCCAGAGTGGAAGGAGGTGGCCAGGAGAGTTGGCCCTGGAAGAGGATGGCCTTCAAAACCTGTCTGAGGGGCCAAGTAGCCCACCTCACCACCTGTCTTTCCTTTTCCAGGATCTTGCTTGCAAGTCCAAGTGTTGCCTGGGAGCCATCATGAACCCCAAAAGTTTGACCAGAGGACCCAGGGACAAGCCTACCTCCCCAGACGAGCTTCTACCTCAAGCTATCGAGTTTGTCAACCAGTATTATAGCTCCTTCAAAGAGTAAGGCTCTCTTCTTGCAGGATCCACTGCCTCCCCCTTCTCAGAGGCTCTCTTGTCTCCAGCCATTTCCATCTGATCCCAGACCACTTTCCTTCCCAGATTCAACGTGGATCCAGGGCTAAAGCATAGTTTTCCGAGGGAAAAAGACCCTGGAGTAGGTTTTTGTAATCGTAAGACAAAGAGGCAGGGCAATAGTGGTTAAAAGTGTGGGTTAGGAGTGTAACTGTTTGAGTTGGATCCTGTAACCGGTAACCGGTCCTGCATGCTTGGGAAATCTGTTTACCCTTTCTGTGCCTCGACTTCCTCATCTATAAAAGGGTGAGGTGGGGTGATGATAGAACCTGGCTCTTAAGATTGTTGTGAGGGTTAAATAAATTTACAAGAGTGTCCAGACACAAAGTCACCTTGGTTATGACTTGACAGGCACCCTTTTATTATGAAATGTTTGCGATAGATAGGACCTTCGAGACCACCTAGTCACCTACAGCTGTGAACAGAGAAGCCCGGTGACACACATGAGGTCACCTAGTCCCGGCTAGAATTCAGGCTGCTTGACTTGGAGAAGGCAGGTTGTGCTCTTTGCACTGAACTGTGTGGGGTTCTACATTCCTGGGTTTTATAAAATACATGACTTTTAATTTAGGCCCCTTTAAAATAAAAATGCACAAAGGGACTGTAAGACAGAATGGCCAGGGCATGGGTTGACAGTTCTATGGGCTGGGAGGGGAGTGTGGCCCTTATGGTGCAGCCCCATGTGGCACTTCACTGCACGAAGTGAGCCACAGAAGTGCACCTGGGACTCCCAAGGTGGAAAAAGTGTCTCCTGGTAATGCCTGGTCCCCTCTCCTATGACCTTACAATGTCTGAGTTGGGAGGGACCTTGAATCTATACAAGAGGCCCTTGTCTTCTAGGGCCAGTGATCCTCAACCCTGGCTGTGCTGTAGTCACCTGAGGACCTTGCAAAATGCCGATTCCAGGGTCCCCTGCACCAAGGGCACGAGGCTCCTGGAGGTGGGGAGGCAGTAGATATCCATGTTCTTTAAAAGCTACCCAGGCGATTCTAATGTACCCTCAGATGGAGAACCCTGTACACAGCAGGGGATTGCCTGCTGTGTGTCTGTAGAACTGGAACGTCTGTGGAAGTGCTTTGTGACTGGGTGGTTCAAGATCCTTGGGCTTTCAGCGTGGTTGTTGACTAACGAGGCTTTCAGGGTCCCGGAATTTTCTCGATAGGCTGTGTTGGGCTACTATATCGATGCTAACATTTACTGAGCGTTAAGGATGTTCTGGGCCCTGTGTATATGCCTTATAAGTCACACTCACCACAACTCTATGAGATTGGTACTATTATTATACAGACAAGGATACTGAAGCCACAGACATGTAACTTGCTCAGTCATACATTCAGAAGTTCCAGAGCTGAGATTTGAACACAGGCAGTTTGGTGCTAAAGCCCCCTGGTTTTAACCTCAGGTTCTAGCATCCAGTTCTTTGAGCTCAAAGATCCTGACTCCATGCTGGACCTGGGAGGTCCTGCTGGTGTTTGGAAGGCAGCTGGGTGGGTGTTGGCCTGGGGAGGCTCCAGGGCCACTCTTGGTGGCCGTTCAAACCCATTTGCTTCTCAATGAGGAAAGATCCATGTCTCATAGTCACAGATTCACACCTGGGATCCCAAGAGGTCTTGGGGGTGTGAATGACAAATGGCAGCTCATCTCTACAATGACACTAGCAGTCAAAGGTATGGACAGCTGTGTGGGCTTAGTCTTTCACAAAGGAAGGATTGTATAGTTAGAAAGCGTAACTTGCTGAACGTTCTGTTCAAATCCAGTTCGCTGATGCCAAAAGCCACTCAGAACTAATAGGCATCATAGTATTTTTAGTGCCTCAGAAATGTGACTATATGAAAACAGTGGAAAATATAAAACTCTAAAGAAATTGGG
The DNA here is from genome assembly GCF_000325575.1 of Pteropus alecto. Classification (NCBI taxonomy): domain Eukaryota; kingdom Metazoa; phylum Chordata; class Mammalia; order Chiroptera; family Pteropodidae; genus Pteropus; species Pteropus alecto. Next base: position 19,176,845 of record NW_006443570.1, on the reverse strand, counting down.
TGAAAAAAGTAAAAAAGAATCCTTTCTTATATAGCCACATGGTAACACTGCAAAGTACGCTCAGGGCATCGGTGTTCTGGTGATCGCTACTGTTTCCAGGCTTGGATGCAGACAGGGGAGTGTTGCTAGAAGCTTTGTTTGGGGAGGTGAGGCTTCCTGTGGTAGAGCAACCTCAACCTTCACCCAGCAGGTCCTTAAGCCAGGAGTATCCTTGAAGATAAATAGCGCCAAGTGTTTTGTCTTTGAGCTTTTTTTTAATCAAGGAAGAGTTGTTGAGACACTCCTCATCCGCAGAAAGGCCATTTTGTTCTGAGTTGTCCACTCTCCTTAATCAGGAGTTCATTCCTTAAATAGTTTTGTTTGTTGTCATTTCAAACATCTTTGGTGCTGATTGGAAATCTCAAGGTTGCTCCGTGTGTGTGTGTGTGTGTGTGTGTGTGTGTGTATTTCAAAGCTTTTCTGACTAAATCCCTCCCTGTAGAATATTTTTGAAGTCTGGGAGGGGAGGAGAGAAGCCAGTGTAGAAATCTCATATGTGATCGCTGGCTAAGTGGTGCAGAAGTTGAGAATCGCATGCTGCAGAGCACCTGTGATGATGGACCTCGCAGTGGAGAGCTCCTCCCTGAGCAGGCCCTGGGCCCTGCAGGCTAAGTCGTGAGAGCCAGTCCCTGTTTGGGCCAGTCCAGGGAAGCGTGGTCAGGCCCTCGACATCTCTGGACTTGCAGTACCCCCTATGGTGGAAGGTGGAAGGTTAAGAGCCTGGGCTTGACTTCAGGCAACCTGGGTCTGAAGTCCTGACTTTGCTATTTACCACACCTATGTTCTATGCGAGTACTTAACCTCCTAGGGCCTCGATACACTGGACTATAAAATGGACACAAAAATGCCTCCCTCACAGACTCACGAGACCCCAGCTGTGAATGGCTTCACCTAGTACCTGGCTCCTGGCGTGTACTCAGTACACAGGAGCTGCTGTGGGGGGGTGGGAGTGGGAGAGATTAGCTCATTTCTTAACCATGGGAAGGTGGATGGCTGCTGCCCTGGCCAAGGGGCGGGATGTGGCTGTGGTGTGATGGATGCTCCTCTGAGTCTTACATGTGTCTGAGAAGTTGCACTCCATGCTCGCCAAGCTGGGGTGAATGGGATTAAAAAAAAATCACCTAGAAACAAGGGTGCTGGTGGGATCGGGACCAGCTTTATAACTTGGATGACCCCACGTAAAAATGAAAATGGGGGCTCCCTGTTTAATAGTGATTACGAATTTCAAGACAGTGACAGCAGATAATGAAACCAAGTGTTGGGCCTTTCTAAGCTCAGGGCCCAGGTCACACACCCGTGAAGCAGGCCCTGGAGGGGACAGTCTCCATGACACAGCTTGCTCTCTCGATATCCTAGGTCAGTTCCTGCTTCTGTGGATTGAATTATTCCCCATTTAAGGCCATCTCATTGTTGATCTTCCCGATGTCTTCCTGTCCCCCAGGTCAAAAATAGAGGAACATCTGGCCAGGGTGGAAGCGGTAACAAAGGAGATAGAAACAACAGGAACCTACCAGCTGACGGGAGATGAGCTCATCTTTGCCACCAAGCAGGCCTGGCGCAATGCCCCCCGCTGCATCGGGAGGATCCAGTGGTCCAACCTACAGGTGGGCTTCCTTAGACCCGAGCAGAAGAGGAAGCTGCGGGGTGGGCAGGCCCTGAGCAGATGGCCCCGAGCGGCTGAGCAGAGCTGTGCCTGGGGCTCCGCACACTGAAGCCAGGCCCTTGGGTTCTCCCCTCGCCTTCCTGAACACGAGTTGGGGGCCCTACGAGAAGTCTAGAATCTCGTTTCAGCACCAGCCTTTCTAGCTGATCTTTCTCTCGTGTGTTAAATCTGGGAGACTAAATGCCAGCTTCAAACCAAACGGCCTTGTTATTGTTATCGTTGAAATCCTGCAGGAGAGGTTGTTTACCTAGGCCGTTTGAATTCTTGGCTCCCGAAGAACATTTTCCTTATCCTAGCCTCCCAGGATGTCTTTGCACTAGGGGATCATTTATTGCTGGATAATATCAAAAGTGCTTAGACAGAGAAATCGACGAGAAATGTGCCAGTGAAACTGGCTCCGGCTGTAATAAAAGGTGCTGGAGGCCCAGTGTAAATGTGCTCACGTTGTAAAGAAACTAGGCTGGGGCAGTGGGCACTCTGATTCATGGTATTTGAAAATCAGGTTTTCTTGGGATTTGGCTTTCGATGGGGTCTTCCGAGTGGGGTTGCCTGGGTTCCCTTAGGAGGGCAGGAGAAAGGATAGATGGGTCAGCCATGAGATGGTGGGTGTCATGCAGAGAGGAGAATGCGCTTCTCTGCTTGGTGTTTGGGTGGTGGGGGTCTGGGCCACACCCTCGGTCACTTATGATTTAGCTTCTGATCAGCCCGAGCCCTGTGTCCTCACAGTCCTTGATGGGCCTGATCTGGTGGGGGGTGCTGTGTGCAGGTCTTCGATGCCCGGAGCTGTTCTACTGCCCAGGAAATGTTCGAGCATATCTGCAGACACCTGCGCTATGCCACCAACAATGGCAACATCAGGTGGGGGCACCTTCCCCAAGGCAATGACTGGAGCCCATTCCCCTCCTAAGTCTTAGCCGAAAGACGCAGACGGGAGTAGGGGCGGCATCTCTGGCCCCTGGAGAAACCAGGGAGAAAGAGAACAGAGAGACTCAGGGTTCTTTAGGGAGCCCTGGTAGCGAGCAGAGCCTCTGGAGCTTAGTCCCCCTCAGTAGCCTGTTTCCTTGGTTTCCTTCTGACTTGGAACCATTTGGAGAGGATGTGGGGATTTTTAAGAAGCAAGATTACAGATCTCAGCTGTTTAGAGGGGATGGATGAGAGGTTAGTTTTGCAGTAAATGACTCCAGTGTGGTGTTTTTCTTAGAGGTAGGAGCATCACTGCTTGTCGGTATCCGCCTCCTGCCTTACCGTCCCCTGCTCCCAACCAAAGAGGTCGAGGCTAATAGGAATGAAGAGCTCATTCAATCATTCATCCATTCTGTTTAGCAAACACTCGGTGCCTGCCTGATAGAACCAGCAAAGGGCTAGGCATGTGGGTGGGGTGGCAGGGGTGCAGCGGTAACTAAGACCCTAAGACACTGCTCTAGACAGCCTTGCACTAGACAGCGTCCAACTAACTCAGTTGCAAGGAGAGAAATATGATGCAGCAAGGAAAAGGGCTGTGGCAGCTAACTTTGCCCGAGGGATGGGGAGGGCCTGCTGGAGGGGCCAGTCCCTGTGCGGGTCTTGAAGGAAGAGTTGGAACTGGAGGGAGAAGACAGAGGGAGAAAGTATGCCAAGAAGTGGGGCTGGTTACACAGAGGTCAGCAAGAGCTTGGCATGTTGGGGAGCTGCAGGAGCAAGGTTCAGTTAGCTTGGGTGCAGAGGTCTGGGGATTAAGAAGACAGGAGGGAGAGAGGGATCAATGGGGGGTGGTTGGGAGCCCCTGACGAAGCCAGGTGGTAAACAGCACTGTCCTTGTCTTGGGGAAGGTCGGCCATCACCGTGTTCCCTCAGCGGAGTGATGGGAAACACGACTTCCGGGTCTGGAATTCGCAGCTCATCCGCTATGCTGGTTACCAGATGCCTGATGGTACCATCAGAGGGGACCCTGCCTGCGTGGAGTTCACCCAGGTACGGAATCCAGCCTTGGTGGGTGATGACAGAGTGGAGCCCAGAGGGGTCAAGGGGCCTGGGTCAGCTAACTCACGGGGCCTGTCTTATCCGCAGCTGTGCATCGACCTGGGCTGGAAGCCGAAGTACGGCCGCTTCGATGTGTTGCCTCTGGTCCTGCAGGCTGATGGCCATGACCCTGAGTTCTTTGAAATCCCGCCTGACCTTGTGCTCGAGGTGCCCATGGAACATCCCAAGTGAGCAAGCTGAGGGTGCTGGGAATGCGACTTAACATGCATGCCTGCCTCCTTTCTTAACTAAGACCTCAATCCTCAGGCCCCTCCCTGCACCTTCCCCAAAGCCCAGCTAGTAGCAGGTGATGCCTAGAAGGGCTGGTTTCAAGCCCACCTTGTCACACTCGTACAGCAGCTCTGCACTTGTGTGTCAGGCCTCTGACTTATGCGGACATGTTGATGGTAAGGGAAAAGCAGAGGCTTGGAGAGATGGGGCCCTAGGAACTTGGGAAGCAGTGATTTCAGGAGATGGACACTTGAAAGGCTCTTGAGATTCTCACACCGAGCAGCTCAGGCCTCTTTCGCCTTCCTGCCAATACCCTTAGCTGTCCCTCTCCTGACTGGTGACAGAATAGGGCTACACTGACTTCAAGAGATCATCTGGTTCAGCCTTTGCTCCAGGCAGCTCTCATGATTGCAAAAACACCTCCATATATTGAGACTCACTATATAGCGAGCATTGGGCTGGGCACTTCTTTTTGTCCCTTGAATATACTGAACTCATTCCCATCTTAGGGCCTTTGCACTTGCTATTCCCCCTGCCCTTTCCTCAGAGTTCATTTCTTCTCATCAGTGGGGTATTCCTGAGTGTCACCCCCTGTGGGAAGCCTCTCCTGAACACCCAGTCTAAAGCAGGCACCCTCACCCTCTGTCTAACACATTGCCTTGTATTATTTTCCTATTTACTTATTTGTTTACCTGCATCTAGATACAGAGACTAGGGATCTTGACTCTCTTGTTCAGCAATATCCCCAACATCTAGCAGGGTGCCTGGCACATAACGGGTGCTCAGTTATAAACATTTCTAGAGTACATGGATATACAAATGAACGATACTATTATCTTCACAATAATCCTATGAGTTTGATGCTATTATCTCTATTTCGCTGGCGGGGATACAGAGGCTATGAGGGGCTAAATAACATCCGATGTTCACACAGCTGGTAAGCAGTAAGGAAGAATTTGAACCTAAGCTTTCTGACACTAGAGTCCTTAACCACTATGTTGGGTTGTCAGCATTTAGCTCAGGGCCTATCACATACTTGATGCTTAATATATATTTGCATGAATGAATGAGTGAATGAATGCATAATTTATTAATGACACCAGGTACACCCAATTCACCTCTCTAGGTGGGATGAACTGAGAGATCAACACTTGGAAATGGGTTTTCTTGGTTGATTCTTTTTCTAAAGCTTTTTTTGAGGGGTGAGGGTGGGCAGAATTGAAGCCCCCAATTGTGACTGGCTTTGCCTCCCTGCCAGGTACGAGTGGTTCCAGGAACTGGAGCTCAAGTGGTATGCCCTGCCTGCCGTGTCCAATATGCTGCTTGAGGTGGGTGGCCTTGAGTTCCCAGGGTGCCCTTTCAACGGCTGGTACATGGGCACAGAGATCGGGGTCCGGGACTTCTGTGACGTCCAGCGCTACAACATCCTGGAGGTAACGAGGACTGTTCAGCTGGGCCAGCTGGAGGTGTGGGTCTCTGGGTGGAGTCCTGAGAACTGACTCATCCCCATTTCTCTGCCTCTGCAGGAAGTGGGCAGAAGGATGGGCCTAGAAACACACAAGTTGACCTCACTCTGGAAAGACCAGGCTGTCATTGAGATCAATGTCGCTGTGCTCCACAGTTTCCAGGTATGTCTGGTGTTCTGTGAGTCTGAAGACTCTCTGGTTAGATGGTCATCTGGTCCAGCCACTCATGTCGTGCTTGATTTTCCCCTTACAGCATTGTTCATTTAATCAAGCATCAAACAAATATTGAATACCCAGTTTGTGTCAGGTGCTGGGGATACAGAGACAAATCAACTTTCTGACTAATACTACTAGGTTTCTAGTGTAAACTTGAATGCTTTTAGCGACAGGCAACCATTACCTCCCAAGACTGGTCAGTCCTGCACTTAAGCACTGAATCCAGTACTCTCTCAATTTCTCAAGGACTTTAATCTTGAAAATATTCCTCCTCTCTCCCCTGTATCATCAATGTCTCCCTCTCTGCTGGACCATTCCCATAAATATCAATAGGCTGTAATGGTTTCTATTTCAAAGAAATAAACTGAGCCCTTTGGTCCATCTGCAGCCCTTACTCATATAAATACATCCCTTTCTTTTGGGAAGGAGTCATGGGATGTGTGAAGATACTACTTTAGAAGCTGGGACCAACTCCACAAAGTTGGCAGATGCCCTGCAGGCCAGGCCACTGGCAGAGACTCATTTATTTGTTCAGCTAAGTTTTTTGAGCTTTTTTCATATGCCAGGCACTAGGTTGGGCCAAGAAGATGAGTGGAGAACAAAATAGACAAAAACTCTGTCCTTGTGGAGTATAGTATGAAGCTGACATTAAATGATCACCCAGTAAATATTTACAACCACACATTGTTCCTCAGGGCTGGTCACTCTATAGGTGGGTCAAGCTTGTGCTTGATTGAGGTTGGTGGCTCTGAGACAGGACAGGAAGAGCCTCCTGGGGCTGGCCCAACTTGGGAAGGCCCTGCCAGTGTGGACCATACATCCTGACTCCTGGGAGCTCCCAGCATCAACCCTGACACTGGCAGGATACAGAAGATATGTCCCAGAAAATCTGCTAATCGTCAGCAGTCTCCTTACCATTGCTGACCACGTCCATTCACTCCAGGACTTCCTTAGCACCCTTCTTCAGGATAAACTTCAAAAGACTTGGCCTTATTTCCTTATTTATAAAACAGAGATAATAATAGTACCTCCCTCACTAGGTTACTGTAAGAATTAAATGAAAATATATGCAAAACATCTACTCCTTGGATCCACACACAGCAGGTTGGTTACTGTGTGGGACTGAGCCCTTTGGTCCATCTGCAGCCCTTACTCATAAGGGCTGGCTCGTAATGAACACTCAGTATGCATTAGTTATATTGCTATTATTCACCGTCGTTATGTTTACCATCATTACCACAGTGATCATCATCAGCTCCTGAGCTTAAAACTGCTCTGGCCCCCAGGAGTTGCTATATGTGTATGTTTAAATTTTAGAAGGTATTGCTGGGTCTATTGGGCCCACCATGAGCTGGCTCCTCTCCTGCTTCCTGGCCTTGACTCATGTTATGTTCTCCTCCAGGAATACCTGTCCTCGGCCTAACTTGTACCCATCTCTCAAGACTCACTCCTCTTAGAAGCTATCTCTGGAATCTGCTATCTCTCCTCTAGGCCTCTAACTGAGCTAAGTCTTCTCCTCTGCCCTCTGTCAGCACCTACACCCGCCTTCATCGTAGCTTCTATCAGACCACATGACTTTCTTCTGCCTCCCCTGTTTAGAATATAATCTGATGCAGAGGAGAAGCCATGTCTTTCACTTCTATATAATGCCAGTGCCTTATGCAATGCCCGACAAATAGAAATAGTAATAGCAGCTAACATTTATTGAGCACATTCTAAGGTTTACTTGTATTAACTTACTATATCCTTTCAACAACCTCATAATGTAGGAACTGTTACTATGCCCACTTTACAGATGAGAAAACTGAGGCTTAGTGAGGTTCAGAAACCAATTGCTCAAGGTCACATGGCTAATAAGAGGCCAAGATTTGAACAACTACCTTGAACAAATGTGTCCTAATTCAGTGATTTGTCTCTGACATTGAGGAGTGTGGCTGCCCTTGTTGGGTCATTCTGTGAAGACTCAGACCCCATGGCCTCTAATTTTAGGATGTGGGACATTGTGGTGACTTGTTTTCCCCCAGTGCTTCGGCCCTCCTCAGAGGAGTCTAGTTCCTTCTTGGCCAGGAGAGCCACACCCTTGTGGAGGTGACTCCTGGAATGCTCTACCAACAAAAAGGCACTCGTGGTCTGATTTATCAGCATCTAGAGAGAGCCATTTGTTGAGAGTTCGAGGGGACTTGTGGGCATGGCCTGAGAAGCCGGACACTGTACCCAGAAGGGCAACAGGAGGCCACCATGTGACTTGTGGGCTGCCCATTGTGATGGTTATTTTTTTGGCTCTGAAAGTCTCCCATTTGGGTATTTATTTTCAGCAGTGAGGAGGGGGCCAGGAGGAATTTCTGTCTCATTTTACAGACTTCTAGGCCTTCCCAGAGTTTATCTGGGAGCCTTGCAGACAACGGACCACTCTCCTGATTCCCCTGTCCCTCGCCTCAACTCTTCTTTTTGTCTCCCTCTGATTTAGAAGCAAAATGTGACCATCATGGATCACCACTCTGCTGCAGAGTCCTTCATGAAGTACATGCAGAACGAGTACCGGTCCCGAGGGGGCTGCCCAGCCGACTGGGTTTGGCTGGTCCCCCCAATTTCTGGAAGCATCACTCCCGTGTTCCACCAGGAGATGTTAAACTACGTGCTGTCCCCTTTCTACTACTACCAGGTAAAGGAGGGGCCTTCCTCTCCTCTCTGTCTTGGGAGCTCAGGGGTAGAGAGACTATATGTGTCTGCACCTGTGTGCGTGCATGTGCGTGTGCTTGTGCATTCGTGTACATGCATGTACGTGTGTGTGCATGTGCTATGCATTTGTGTGCATGTGTGCGTGCATGTGCATGCTCACTCATGCAGAACACATCTGGGAGGATCAGGGACACAGAGTCATATTTTTAATGCTTTTCAAGCTTCACCCCAGGATTCTGAGCAGCTTTTGCTCATTTCTACAGGGCCTGGGACTGAAGGAAACACCTTTTATTGTACTTTTAGTGGCCCATTGCCCTGGTGGGGTTTAAGCTCCTGAGGGTGACCACCGTTGTGCTTCCTCTGTGGGCGGCTGTACAGTCACATAGTACAGTGAAGAGCTTGGCTCCCAGATAAGACACAGCTGGGGATGATTCTGCCACTTCCTACTATATGATCTTGGGGGGAGGGTGTCATTTTACCCATCTCAACCCCAAGTTTCTCATCTCTAAAGGGATGGGCCTTAACTCCATGATAGGAGGCTCTATAGATCACATGTGCTGGTGTATATAACAGCTCAGCCCAGTACCCAATCCAGAATGCACTCAGTAACTGTTACCTATTGAAATGAGTTCTTTTTTTTTTTTTTTTTTTTGTCAGAAAGGACTTTGGTTAGATTTGGGAAGAGCTTTCTTACTCTAAAGGTGATAAATAAGGTGACTTATTGCCCAGGACAGTTTGTGCCTGTTGTCATAGCACCTCTTTACCCTCAAAGGTGTCCCAGTTTGAACCATACACTAGTGGTACCATACACTTAGTGATAAGACACTTAAAACGAAAGAGAAGTGGGGCCTCTTCCCTCCAGGGAGACACTAATGAAATAAAGTCAACTGACTATGCGGTATGTGCAGACTCTATGCTGGAGTGTGTGTCTGCAGTTCTAGGGGACACAGACAGACACAGACAGTCACAGCCCTTCCCTGTGGGGCTTTCAGTGAGGTGGGGATGGGGACGAGGCCTGCTCGCCCCTCAACTCACAAAGAGCACAAAGGGTCCTCTATCTCACCGGTATCCCCAAGCCCAGTCAGCCCGGGCCTACTTGCTCTCACCTCTGCCCTCTCTTCTGAAGGTGGAGCCCTGGAAAACCCATGTCTGGCAGGATGAGAAGCGGAGACCCCAGAGAAGAGAGATTCGATTCCAAGTCTTGGTTAAGTAAGTAGGAGTGGCCAGTGTTGACATCTGACCTGCAGCCCTTCCTTCTAGTCAGCTCGTCCTTCCAGGCCTTGAAGAGCAGGGAACAAAGAGAAAAGATCATCTTGATGGAATTTGGCTCCCAGAGATCCACACATTAGTTCCAAGGGTCACCTGGCACCGTTGTCCCAACCTCCTATCTCCTCCATTTTCCCAAAGGAGCTGAATAGTGGGTTGAGCAGATGAGGGGAGGAGAAGGACGGGTAGTCAGGGTTGATAGCTGGTGGGAAACATGGGTTCTTTTTCCTAACCTACCCCCACTTTAAGCACTGTCCTCCTCCCATGCTCCTGGGCCCCCACCTTCCTCAGGAAAGATTACTCAGCACAGTGTCTGACTGTCTGTCTGTCCCTATAGAGCCGTGCTGTTCACCTCCATGCTGATGCGCAAGACCATGGCATCCCGAGTCAGAGCCACAGTCCTTTTTGCGACGGAGACAGGAAAATCAGAAACCCTGGCCCGGGACCTAGGGGCCTTGTTCAGCTGTGCCTTCAACCCCAAGGTAGCTGATCCAGCTGGACATACACGGTTTTCTCTGCCTGTGTGCAGACTTGTTGAAATGGTTGCTCTGCTCCTGGATGTCCCAGAACTTTAGATGTGCTGCTGTACATTCTAAATCTATGATAGGAGGATAGATGTGTGTCCAGGGATTACCAAACTTCCACAATAAATAAGTTTTACAGAGTGTTCCAGGGAACACAGGTTGAGAAACACTTCCCTAATGAATCCAAGTCTCAATATGCATGAGCTGCTCTGGATGAATTTTATTCCTGTTTACTGACCATCACCTTCCATACAGGATGCAGTGCTAAATGTGAAGCGGGCAAAGGATGAATAAAATTTAGACAAATAAAACAAAACCCCAAAGGGTGACTCACTCCATCAGTATTGGATTTTATCCTTCATCACTGAAGGCCTCCCAAGTCTGGACAGAGCAGTGAGGCAGTGACACCCTTCACCTGATATAGTATCAGGCAAAGCATTGGGGTTCCCAAAGTGCCAAAGGAGTCATCATTTTTGTAACTTGCCCACTCCATTTTTGTGGAAAATAGGTTCACACAGAATCTAAAATAGCCGTGGAAGTGGTAAAGTGTTTTGATTTGGGACATGCAGTATTTGGAGGCAAACCCTCCAGGGCTTGCTGACATGTTAGGGGTACGGCTTAAGGCAGGGAGGAGAATTGAGAAACGATGTGTTCAAATGATTAACAGGGATTTAAGCACACGCCTCCTCTGAGGCACGCTTGTGCTGGGCATGGGGGTGCAGGACGCGGGGTGGGGAAACAGCATGATGAAGGGGGCTCTTGGCCTGGGTTGGGGGAGGGGAGCGCAGGGTGTCTGGGGAGGGTGTGGCAGGCCCTAGCCTGGGAACTGAGGTCCAGTGTCCACCCTTGGTGCCTGCAGGTTCTCTGCATGGATGAGTACAGGCTGAGCAGCCTGGAGGAGGAGCAGCTGCTTCTGGTGGTGACCAGTACATTTGGGAATGGAGACTCCCCTGGCAATGGAGAGGTAGGTGGCCGAGGTCCCAGTGGTCTGGGTGGTGGTAGGGCCTGAGAGGACCAAGGAGAGGCTCTGGGCATTCAGCATGTCCTAAGGAGATCATTCGGGCGTGAGTGCTCAGATCACTGGGTTGCCCTAATGTTAGCTATTTGCTTTTGTCCTTTGTAATTATTGCCATACGCATGTGCCACCTTTCCTATGACACACTTCATATATCTCAGTGTATTGACCTACTTTTTTAAATTAAAAAATTCATGGTTAAAGTAAACTTTATGTTACTCTCACAAATGAGAAGCCAGCAAAAAATAAATACATCGAAAGCCAAAAGAAGTTATTGAATTTTAGCTAGATACTATGGCTTAACCATGGCTTGCTTTGCTTTTTAAAAAAGAGTAATAGGCAAGTATTAGAGAGGTGTTAAGGCTCCATTAGCAACAGTCTGAGACTTTTTCTCTCTAGTGTTCAGAAGGACAAAAAAATAAATAAGTAATTGAAACAGGAATAACTAAAAAAAATTATAGAAAAGAATACTTTTTTACTATATGATTTGACTTATTTCTGCTGGGTCATGTACCACCTAAAATTATCTTGAGTTCTTAGGAAATCAGGGTTATTTTTAGAGACTATGGAAGCAGTTGTTGCTCTTACCAAGTTCAAAACAAGAAGAAAGGCTAACTCACATCCCTCCAGAAGACCCTCTGGAGATGCCCTGCTGTAAGGCAGGTACCCCGCACCAACCAGGGCTGGATGAGCTGGGGGCTGGGCTGTCCTGGGTCCCCCACTGAGGATGAGGCCACAATGAGTTGCTAAGGCTGAACTTGCCCCTGAGCCCTAGCTAGGTACCCATAAACTAACTTCCACTGTGAATCTTGAATATTTTCCTGACAGATGTGGCCAGTTTTTATGTAGGCCACAAGAAGAAAAGAAAAGCAGTGCTTTTATTAATCTTGTCCTAAGGACTCTGTGGTTCTCTCTCTTTCTAGAAACTGAAGAAATCCCTCTTCATGTTGAAAGAGCTCACCAACAAGTTCAGGTAAGGCTGTTCCCCACCACCACTTATCTGAGCAGGCCTTATGGGCCCAGAGTCTGGAACTGGTTGTGTATAAAGGAGTCTTCTCTGAGATGTCCAGGCACAGAGAGAGCCTGACTGCAGCCTGTGGCAAAGATCAAGTCAGGGGAGCCAAGTCCCTCTTATCAGTCTGCAGGCCAAGCATAGGGTTGGTCATGGGAGTGATGATAAGGCTCAAGAGCCATGGAGGATCAGAAGAGGATGTGCACTGGCAGGTCCTATGCCTGGCTGGAGTGGGAATGTCTGGGGCTGGCCTTACGGGCTATTGGTGCTGCTGGGAGATGCTTGCGTGGCTTGGTTCACCTCAGTCTCTGTGTTTGTGTGTTCTCCTTGAGCAGGTATGCTGTGTTTGGCCTCGGTTCCAGCATGTACCCTCAGTTCTGCGCCTTTGCTCATGATATCGACCAGAAGTTGTCCCACCTGGGAGCCTCTCAGCTCACCCCGACAGGGGAAGGGGACGAACTCAGTGGGCAGGAGGAGGCCTTCCGCAGCTGGGCTGTGCAAACCTTCAAGGTCAGTTCACAACTGGAGCTGCCTTATAGTGTGGACAGGGTGCTGCGATACATTGGTGCCCAGGACATCTGTGCTGGGTGGGCACCCTGGGTGGCGTGAACCTTGCCTGGTCCTGTAGGCATGGTTACAGATGTGGGCTAAGGTTGCAGGCCAGAGGGCTCAGGTCACTGCTGCTCTCCCTCAACTCCTCAGAAGAGTTCCTCTATAGGCATGTGTCCCCTAGGTGGGAAAAGGTGACTAGGACACCTCCCTGACCTCAGGGAGCCTTGGTTCAAAATCTTACCCGCTCTGATTATCCAGATCACCTCTTGACAACCTTGTCTTGTTTCATCCTCCCAGCCACAGAGAACTTGAGGGCAGGGACCACACAGTGAGTTCTTTGGACCTGTGTCAGTGGGTCTTTGTCGCCTGTGGCTTGACACCTCTGATTTAGCAAACTGATTTAAGCAAAGTGTTTCACTCAGCAGTGGTGCCTAAGAGTACCAGTGAGAGTTGGGGCAGATGTGGTTCCCAAGCTCAGGCCTCCTCCAATGATTCCACATTAGAAAAATGGGAGTAATCAAACCTACTTCATGGGGTGGGCATGTGGATAAAATGAGATGCTGTCAATATTCATCATAATAAAAAAAGCTACTATGTACCAAGCCTGGGCACCTCTTTGAGTCTTCACAACAGCACAATCAGATAAGAGTGCTTAGTAATGTTATGACGCACTTAGCTCAGTTGTAAGGACCTAAAAAATGGGAGCGCCAACGGTGGTGATATTGTTGCTGACGACGATGGTTATTAACACTGATTTGCTTTCTTCTTTTTCAGGCAGCCTGTGAGACATTCAACGTCCGAGGCAAACAGCACATTCAGATCCCCAAGCTCTACACCACCAATGTGACCTGGGACCCGAACCACTACAGGCTTGTGCAGGACTCACAGCCTTTGGACCTCAACAAAGGTACCTTCTTCCCTGCACCATATGGGGCTCGTTTGCCTTTTCTGCCAGCATAGGAATCTTTGAGCCCTGAGCCTGTGGTCGAGGAGACCACTAGGACCCTCTGAACAGAAGCAGCTGTCTTAGAGCTGCCAGGCATCTCTCTCTTGTTGCTTCCAAGAGCCAATTGGGACGCCAAAGTCAAAGGCTTGCTTCCTGTCTGAGGGATGCCATTTCAGGAGGAAGCCCTGGGAAAGAGGTGGAGAGAGAAGGGAGCTGGCACCAAGGGAGGGCCAAGTGCTGTGCTGGGCTCTTTGCCCACCCACTCTAAATGAACCTGACACTCACCCTGCAAGAAAGGCACAGAGAAATTGAAGTTCAGGGAGGTAAAGTGAGTTGCTAGCATGTGGTCAAGTTGAGATTTGAGCCCCGCCTCCCAGATCCGATGGCAGCCAAGTATTATAAAGAACATTCTGCAGAGCCAATTCCAGGCTGCAGTCTGTGATCTCTCAATGGCCCCCTCCAGATGCTGTGCCTCTGTGTTTCTCCTCTTTTCTTGTACCATGGGTATGGTGATCCTGCAGGTTTCTGCATGTTTAGGATGTCCCTAACTTCAACTATGCTCTCCTATGGATCCCAAACCATGGGGATGTCCTAGAAATCCCCATATTTGGGCATCTAAATTGCATTTCCCAACACCTAGCAGAAGTGCAACCAGCCTCTGTCAGACCGAAGGTCTTTGTGATTCAGAAACACAGTGGGAAAAAGAAACGGAAAGAAAAGCCTACCACCACCACATCAGGACATCCCAAGGGCAGCGTCCGAGTGTCATTGACTCAGACAGGTAGAGGCTGCCCCATCAGTGCTTAAGAGCCACTTGGCCATTTCACCATCTCTCTGTGTCCCACAGCCCTCAGCAGTATGCACGCCAAGAATGTGTTCACCTTGAAGCTCAAATCGCAGCAGAATCTACAGAGTCGGAAGTCCAGGTAGGGTGGAGTACAGTGTTTCTTGGGTGGTGTTCGCCAGATTTTATTTTAATGAAGGAAAGACCAGAACAAGTCAGCCTTTGGAAAGAGAGGAGAGAGATGTCTGCTGGTGATGATGCCATGGTGAGGACCAGCTTGACTGGTAACCTAGTGGCCACTAGTTTGGTCTCCATTAACCATGGGCCAATTTTCCAGCATAGGAACTAGGAACCTGCTCTACTCTCTATCCTTTGTCACTTAAGGTGGGGCAAGAGAAACTCAAACCATTTGGCTCTTTTTAAGAACTTTCGGGGAGGAAAAAAAAAAAAGAACTTTCAGGAGAAGATTTGGCAGGGAAGGACATTTCCCTGCCAGGGTATAAGCTAGTGTTGTGGATTCTCTGTAGGTTTTGTTTCTCTGTGCTGTCTTCCCCCATTCATTAAGAAAACTGGACTTTGTTCTAATAAACCAGATTTGTGCTGGGAACAAGGGAAGGTTTGTCCCAATGCCCACACATCTCCCAGTGGGATTTTTTTTTTCGGCAGAGTCTGTGGTCAAGCCCTGGTGGGCTTGGGAGGACTGTACAGGGAGGGGTGCAGCCCACCTTCTTCCTGTGGAGAAGCCACAGGCCTGGCCAGCCCAGGTCTTCTTGAGCACTCTAGCCTCAGGGCATGCCGAAGACCGGAGCTCATGGAACCAGGCAGGAAAATGAAAGGAGGGCACGTTTCCTGGGGAAATGGGCCCGCCCATCAAGGAGCTCTGGAGGAAATCCTGGTGGCATCACCAGAGGCTTCTTCTTCCCTTCTCCAGCCGCACCACCCTCCTGGTGGAACTCTCCTGCGAGGGCAGTCAAGATCTCAGCTACCTGCCTGGAGAGCACCTGGGGGTTTTCCCAAGCAACCAGCTGGCCCTGGTCCAAGGCATTTTGGAGCGAGTGGTGGACAGCCCCGCACCCCACCAACCCATGCGCCTGGAGAACCTCAGTGAGACCGGTGAGCCCTCTACATGGAGCCTCTGCTGAGGTGGCCCCAGCATCATCCTGCCAACCTCCCAACTGGCTGATGGGTGGGCCTGGGCCTGCGCGGCAGGCAACTAACTGTTCTTCCTGCTGGGGTGGGGCGACACCCAAGCCGGTGATAAAGTAGCCATGCTAACAGTTCTTGACCTGTGTCAGGCCAGCAAAAAGGGATGCCTCTTTGGGACTATGCCCAATACCAGAGGCTGAGGAGTCTTTTCCCCTTCATTCTTTTGGTCATCTGGTTGCTTTTTTTTATTGATTGACTGATTCATTTATTTTTCCATCAAAATTTTAACTGGTCACATCTATATGATGGACAGGCTCTGGGCCACAAAAGTGAATGAGACTCAGTGTCTGCCCTCAGAGAGCTCACCACTTAGTACAAGAGGCAGATATGCAAGAATATTTATAATAATAATTATTATTATAATAACAGTAGCAGCTAACATTTGTCGGGTAATTATTGCATGCCAGCATTTTGTATATATGCCTCTTTAGTCCCCACAATAGACACATGTGTACAGCCTGCTAGGTGACATAATAGAAAAATGTGAAAATGGTGTAAAAATGGTGAAGTTTGAAGGTTCAAGTCCCTGATTCATCACTTACTACTTATGTGACCTTGGGCATATGCGTTAACTGCTCAAGGCTTTATTTCTTTGTGTCTAAAATAGAGATAATAGAGCCTTCCTTATAGGCTTGTTGTGCAGAACAAATGAATAGATATATGTGCAACCTTCACCACAATCCCTGGCACCAAATAATGTAAGAATGGAGCAATGTCTTTTTCCCACAGGCTAATGAACATTTTCTAGAAGGTCAGAGAAGGGATTTAATATACCCTGAGAGTCTCCCTAGATCACCAAATTTATAACCTCTTTGCATTTTCGTGGCATTCTAATTTCATACTACTTCCCCACTGAGGGTGTGATTTATCCCCACCTCTGTGGGCAATGGGCATGGGCAGGTCGTAGGTGGCCGAGAGAGTGTGGCTCCTCCTAGCCATCCTCACAGGGGGAGAAGACGCTGTCCTAGGGAAGGTATGGGTCACCTCCTTCCTGTGCTAAGATGAGTCTCTCAGTCTATGTGGTGGACACAGTGCGAGGTGACAGGCACCAGGAGAAACTAATAAAATCAACAACCATGGGCCCTCTCAGCGAAGGGACTAGATTCCTGGCCTTAGCTTCCTCAGTGATAATGACACCTCCAAGAATATGTCCCCTTAAAGAGAGTGGCCAAATTAGGAAAGTAGGGGTCAGAGAAGCAAAGTCTGACATTGTCTCCCATTGTCCAGGAGAATGTAAGAGAGCCTGAAACTTGGGGACAAGGGGACAGAGATGTGGAGACAGATGTGGTTCATTAGGCCTTGGATCTAGATGAAATAATGTAATGCTAATATTTTTACCTAATTTTTGATGAGCACCTGAGTCTTAGGAGTTGTACCACTATTATACCTTTACTATTTCATTCAATCCTTATACAAACCCAATGAGACAGGTTTTATTATCACATCTATTTCACAGAGGTAGAACCCAAGGCTCAGAAAGTTCAGTCATCCAACTAGTAAGTGGGGAGCCAGAGTTTGAACCCATGTCTACTGGCTCCATGGTCCATACTTATGCTGTGACTACCCTATATACCTCCCCTTGGGACACCTAGAGAATTGCCACCTCACTTTGGGCAGATTGGCTGTTCCACCAGAACCTCCTGGCATAGCGCCCCAGGGGACTGCAGTCATGGGCTTTTCTCTAAATGAGCACTTGGTCTCTGGGGCATACATCAGTCTTTGGTGGATTTAGTCACTGTGAGTTTGCAGCTCACCTGTGGGGTGTCCTGTTAAAGTATGGGTCCAGGTGAGACAGAGACTGGACTTTCATGCAGTTAGTTTTTCAAGACTATGTCATCTTGGGTGCCCTTTGGAGGGCTCTTAATTAGCCTCCCCTACAGCCTTATCTCTGGGCACCACTTTCCATTACATGAGTCAGGCACATGAGCCCTGTTGCTGTTTCTAGAGCCAGAACATCAGTATCTTCTCTCTCTTGTAGCTGGAGAGTGGAAGGTGTCTTCCCCAGAGGCCTCATCACCCTTGGGAAACCTAAATGGTACCTTTTTACCATCCTGACTCCTTGTTTCACTATTTAGGCAGCTACTGGGTCAGGGACAAGCGGCTGCCCCCCTGCTCACTCAACCAAGCCCTCACCTACTTCCTGGATATCACCACCCCACCAACCCAACTGCTGCTCCGAAAGCTGGCCCAGTTGGCCCTGGAAGAGGCCGAGAGGCAGAAGCTAGAAGCACTGTGCCAGGTAAACACTGAAACTGGTGGGTGAGGCAGTGGCGGGGTCCCAGAATTGGGGGAAGCCAGAGCCTGGAGCTGGTCTTTAACCTCCAAGTGGGACTTGTCAAAGGCCAGTGGGAAGTCAGGCATCCTTTTCCATCCAATCTCTAGGACACAATTGTGTTGAGTCCACTGGATTTTTCTGAGTGTCTGCAGGATGCAACCAAAGTGCACATCCTCAGAAGAATTATCTAGAAAAAGAGATCCACTGTGTCTTGTCTGTCTTTGTATTCCCAAAATCTGGAACAAGCCTGGAACTTAAGAAGTGTTGGAAAATGGATGGTGTGGATGACTAGATAAACGGACATAGTGACAAATGGGTAGTTAAATTAATAAATAAGAGAATGCATTAGCTCACTTGCAACTTTCTAGGTCCAAGTCTTGGTAAAAGGTACTGGATGTCATCATTGCCACTATCATTATTGCTAATTATCATGATTCCAGCCACCTCCACTGCCATTATCCTATGCTACACGCTACTAACTTGGCACACATTTTCTCATTTAATTCTCACAACATCCCCCTTGAAGTAGGTGATGCTGTCCTCATTTCATAAAGGTTAAGTAATTGGGACAAGATCCCACAGCTCTAACACAAGCATCCAGTCACAGCATCCAGTCAGGATTTGAACCCAGGTCTGTATGATTCCAAAGCTCTGCCCCAAATAAGATTGTCATAAAGATTTGACTCCTGCCTACAAGTTGCTGACAGTAAAGTCTAAGCATAAAAGTTAGATAAATGCTTCTCATTGGCCTGAGTCCCCCAGGACAGGAACGATTTCCTCTCCAGCTTGGTACTCTCAGCACCTTGGACAGCGCCCAGTACTTCAAAGTGTTGAGGAAGTGAATGAATGAATGAATACTGGATTGTGACAGCCTCTTCTCTCAGTGTGGGGCTGGTGCCCTGAGTCGCTCACACTGCCCTTGCCTTTCAGCCCTCGGAATATAATAAGTGGAAGTTCACCAACAGCCCCACGTTCTTGGAGGTGCTCGAGGAATTCCCATCCCTGCGGGTGTCTGCCACCTTCCTGCTCTCCCAGCTCCCTATTCTGAAACCGCGGTACTACTCCATCAGCTCCTCCAGGGACCACACACCCACGGAGATCCACCTCACCGTGGCCGTGCTCACCTACCGCACCCAAGGTGAGGCTGGAGCAGAGACTTTGGAGCAGTCCAACTCTGGTACTTAGTGGGCAGCTGGTCAACATGTCTGAGCTTCAGTCTCTTCACCAGTTAAACACTCACCTTTTAGAGCTTTTATAGCCATAGGAGGCGTGTGGGAGAGATGACTCTGAACTAAGCACTGAGCTAGCCCTTTTGTATACATGATAGCCATAGGAGGCGTGTGGGAGAGATGACTCTGAGCTAGTCCTTTTGTATACATATTATCAATAACCATGTGAGATGGGTACTGTGTGTATTTTACAGGTGAGGAAACAGGCTCAAAGAGGTTAAGACACTTGTTCAAAGTCACACTGTTGTCAGCAAGTAGAGAACTGAGATTCGAACCCCGGTAGTCTGCTGAGTCCAAATATTTAATGACCCTACTCCACTCTACTGTCGTACTACTGTTGGGACAATTTAATGAGATCGAATATGGAAAGCACCCAGCACTTAGTGGGAGCCCAGTGATTCTTAGTCTTCCTGATAGTCCAGGCTGAACACAGGTGTGATTCTGCCTTGATTGTTTATTCCTTCATTCACTCATTCAACAATAATTTTTTTCATACCACTCTATTGCTTGGCACATGGTAGGTGTGAAAATACAGTACGTGTAGCCCCTGCCATCATGGAGTTTCCCATCTAGAGGGAGAATGAAGAGAGACTCATAGAAATAGACGATTATCATTGTGTAGGTGCTGAGAAGGAATGTGCAGGGTGCTATGAGGGCAGAATATGGGAGATGATAGGCTGACATAGACTGGGAGGTCCAAAACCATGTCCATTTGGGCTCTGCTTCTCCACTGGATGAACCATGCCCCTGCCCTGACCTCTGCAACTGAGCATCGCCTGGGTTGGCAAAGCTGGGGAGCTGGTGCCCATCTCAGCCCTCCATGCTCTAAGATGCACAATAATACAGTTTCTAAAAGCTGGGCAGAGACTGTATTTGTTGTACTAGAGAACATCACACTGGTCCGGTCTCAGTCCTCAGATCAGGAGAGGAGAGGCAGGCACATCCCATGAGAGCAAAATCCCATCCAGAGGAAAACCTAAGGGACTTCTCAAGTTGGTTGGAAGTCCCTTTAAATGCTGGGCCACTGGGAAGGGAATGTACCCCAGAGAAAGCTGGGATTTCCACAAGCCCAGGAGGGGCCACACGCAAATGTCAGAGCAGACTGGAATGCTCAGGAGGTTGTCCGTCACCCAGGATTCCTACCAATAAGGTCTATACTTATGAAGACACTCTGGGGTAGTGACTTGACGGTAGTGACTCTCAAGAGCTGCTTTGTGCAATTGTCACTGGAGCCGAGTGGTGAGCTGAGAGGGTTCCTGGAGAAACTCTTAGAAGGAACATTGGAATAGGAGCCAGGGAAGCTAAGCTTTGACTTGATTCTGCCACTACCTGAGTGACCTTGTGCAAGTCACTCTCCCTCTCTGAGACTCAGTTTCTGCAGTGGCAAAAGGAGAGGCTTGCACAGTCTCTAAGTTTCTTTCAACTTTCACCAGCTCTGGGTGTATAGAGGATGGATCTCAGTACCTGGAGAAAAACAGCTGCCACATTAGAGCCCGAAAAGTGCCCGAGTGGACAGCTGGAGGAGGTGCATCAGTGTGGGAGGAGCCACTGGGCGGTTCCACACGGGTAGTGGGGGCAATGTTGGTCAGATCTGTGCTGTCCTTGCAGATGGTCAAGGTCCCCTACACCACGGTGTCTGCAGCACATGGCTTAGCAGCCTGAAGCCCCAAGACTCAGTGCCCTGCTTTGTACGAAGGTAAGCACACCCTCCACTCTGTCTGTTGTGGGACCACTGGCTCCTGGGAATTCTGGGTTTAAAGGGAGAGATCAAGAGTTTAGGTGCCACTCTGGACCCCTTGGCCCATAAAGGCTTTAGGGTTACCCTGGGCCTCTCCATTCGATGACTTGGCTATAGAACATGGCCAAGTCTCTAGTAGGGATGGAGATGACCGTGGTGATGAGGTTTGGCCTTTTTCAAAAGGGCCTCAGGGCAAAGCGATGGTGTGTCTGGTCAGCCTACAGGACTTGGGAATCAAATTTGAGCTCATTGTTTTTACGCCCCCAAACACTACCACCTCCAACCACACAGCCCCAGCTCTCCAGCCCCTGTCCTGCGTGTGCAACTGTCCCATGATGTCTGAGGACTAGGGACTCTCTCCTTTTGCTCCCTTCAGTGCCAACGGCTTCCAGCTTCCTGAGGACCCCTCCCATCCTTGCATCCTCATCGGGCCTGGCACGGGCATCGCTCCCTTCCGCAGTTTCTGGCAGCAGCGGCTCCATGATGCTGAGCACAGAGGTACTGCTGGAGGTTTTCTAGGGGTGGGGGTGGTGGACACCAAGTGGCCAGCTCCTGCCTAGGAGTAGACCTGGAGCTCCAGGAGAGTTGTGCCATTGCCCACACATGTTTCTTGGCCCCTCTCCCAAGTGTGCCTCAGCCTGTGTAGACAAGTGATCTGAATACCCTGGGCTTCGGTTTCCTCATCTGTAAAGTGGGGAAAGTACTAGATAAGGATATTTGGGATGAAATGAGAATTCAAAGTGGGCTCCCAGCTTGTCAGGCCTTGATGCGTGTCCTCTGGTGGCCACCCTGGTAACTGCAGCCTGCTCTGGTCTTGCAGGGGTCCAGGGCGGCCGCATGATCCTGTTGTTTGGGTGCCGGCACCCAGACGAGGACCACCTCTATCAGGAGGAGATGCTGGAGATGGCCCGGAAGGGGGTGCTGCATGGGGTGCACACAGCCTATTCTCGCCTGCCTGGCCAGCCCAAGGTAAATGCAACAACTGTCCCCCCACCCCCAACCCCCACCATGCAGTGGGCGGATCATGAAAAGTAGACTACAGTGAGTGTGCTGGCATATACCACATGCCCCTCACCTCTCTGAGCCTTCAACTCCTCAGCTCTACAATGAAAGTGGTTATACAGCTGTTGGAGCTATGCTGTGAAGCTATTACGTTCTCTCTTCCAGGAGAAGAGGCAGGCCCTGAGACGTTCAGGACTAAGTCAGGGCCACATGGTGGGTTAATGCCCAGGGCCCAGCCTACTGAAGGTCCTCCCCCAGGATAGACAACTGCGGGGACAGGTGGTCCAGGACAGCTTTGTGCTCAAACACAGCAAGGCTGGAGGACAGCGCTGCTCTCACCATGGGCCCACTGACGGGCTCTGCTGCCTTGGGGGGCACTTTGCCCCATCAGCCTGGGGAGTTGGGACCGACTCTTGGCTCAGCCCTTGTGAACTTGTCCCATTAGGGATCCTCCCAGGGCCAGTGCTCCCTGCCCAGTGCTCCCTGCCCAGTGCTGGGGTCACTGGGAGTCTTGTGTGGAACAGGGCAAAGAGACCCCGATTGACTCCTGGGCTTTCATGCCACTGGGGAGCCTAGGGCTGTGTGCCCTGCTCTGATTACTGTGGCAATCCTATAGATAGTCTATAGTGAGAGGCTCCCTTTTCTGGGGTGTAGACAGGTGGGCCTCAGAGTGATTCATGCGTCTTTGAAGCATAGTGAATTCAGAGTAAATCTGGGAGCCCTACTGGACCTCCTCGAGGCAGGGCTGTGACGGCATTCATCTCTGCAGGCCCAGGGCAGGCTGAGGTCAAGCAAGGTGCCGTGTGCCTCCTCACGCTGAGCCTAGTCTCTGTACTGAGTCCTGGCTGGGAGGGTTCGCACCTTGCCTCCCCCATTATGCCCCATCACTGCCTCCCTGTGGCCAGCAGGCCTGACTGCAAGCTTCGCCGTCCCCAGCAGGGGCCTGGAACCACCATCTCCTCTGGTTTCAGGTCTACGTTCAAGACATCCTGCGGCAGCAGCTGGCCAGTGAGGTGCTTCGCGTGCTCCACGAGGAGCAAGGCCACCTCTATGTCTGCGGGGACGTGCGCATGGCCCGGGATGTGGCCCACACCCTGAAGAAGCTGGTGGCTGCCAAACTGAGCCTGAGTGAGGAGCAGGTCGAGGACTATTTCTTCCAGCTTAAGGTATGACAGCTGGTGTGTGGGCTAGGGATATGGGTCAAGGGCACGGGCCAGGGAGCCAAAACTAGGGCAGTCAGGCTTAGAACAGTCCCGGACCTCAAAGGAATCCTAGAGGTGGCTGGAGGTCAGAGCTGGTTAGGCTGTTAGAGGCCCGACTATACATCCTGGTCTGGTTGCTCAGTTAAACAAAGGCAAACACGTTGCTTTACTTATAAGACTTTCAGAGCCTCTAACATGCTACTGTGTCTCGTGACACTTCAAGACTGGGAGAAAGTATGCAGCATTTACCAAAAGTATTTATCTCAGAGCCCATATTTCCAAGAGCATCTTGTGGGACAAGCACTAGGCAGGCTGTACTATCCATCAGAAAACCTAGGGCAATGTTTAGGTGGTCCTCACCAGGACAGGTGCCTGTGGAAGTTAAAGAGCCTAAGTATAATCTAAGCATGGCGGTTGGAAAGGCAAATGGCTCATGAGTGTATGAGTGATAGAGAAGCTGGGGGATTCTCCAGGGGCTCATCCTAGCCGGGACCTGATGAATGAGAGGTGCCTTGACCAGTGGAGCTGACACATTGGTCTCTGTTTTCCCTTAAAGAGCCAGAAGCGCTATCATGAAGATATCTTTGGTGCTGTATTTCCCTACGAGGTAAAAAAGGATGGGGCAGCAGGGCAGCCCAGTAATATCAGAGCTCCAACAGACCAGAGGAGAATTTAAAGCTGCTGCCACAGAATTTCATGATGGAGCCAACTCTCGATTATCTGAGGTCACAGGGGCTGGGGAGATGGAGAGAAATTATATCCCCAAGCCTCGCGTCTTACTTCTTCATCTCCCTCCCCGTCGAACCCTTTTCTTGACCTGCTATCAAGTAGCAGCCTGGACTGAGTGGAACCTCTTGTCTCCTTTGAGCCCACCCTTCCCCGGATAATGGAGAACTGGCGTCTCCCAGGTCCCTTGGAGAGTAAATCTGCAATGCCAGGCCTGCAATGCCAGGAAAGATGACCCTTCCTCTGACTGCATCACTTTGAGTGACCACCAGAAGGCGTTATTGCACCACTCTTTAGCTCGCCCATGTACAGTTATTTATGCCTCTGTATTAAAAAACAAACAAACAAACAAACAAAAAACACAAAAAACTCCAGTCTGCCCCTGAAGCTCATTTGGGCCTTCCCTCTATGACTCCTTGATGGAGATATTTATATGAAATACATTTTATTTTAACCGCATTGTCTGTGTGTGTGGGTGTTTTATAGGAAAAGCAGTCCTCAGTTATATAGGGTTGGGGACTGGTGGGTGTAGCCTGGACAGAAATTCCCCCACAAAGGGATGTACCAGCTTGACCACACTGCTTTTCTGAATGGGCCTCCAGATACTGGGGCAGCACACCGAGTGTGCATCTGAAAACCTGTGGTGAGTGCGAGGAAGCACGGGCTTGCCTGCAGACCCTCAGCTGGCGAGGGGGGACGGCAGAGTTGCGATGCTACACATGATACCAGTTCTGTAGCGAAGGCCATGACCACAGCTTGTCTTACAAAGTAACTGTATTTTGCTCTGGGGCCTCCTGCTTCATGAGAGTTTGGCCAATCATGATTTGGCACCTGGATGACAAAGCAGGTAAAGTTGGGCTGCATGTCAATGACTTAGCAATGAGTGAAGGACCTACATCTTCTACAGAAAAGGCTTCTAAAGGGACTGAGCCATGTTTTCTTCTCCCCGTGAGAACAAGGAAGGAACTCAGCCAGGGTCTAAGTGGGGGTCTGGCAATATCTGGCTCCCAGCTTGAGTTTGGCCTCTGTTTTCACTGGTTCCCTGGCCCCCTACTCAGATGGGGTGGTGGGGGAGAAAGGGGCATGCCAACCTCCAGTGTCTGAACAATGTGGTCAAGAACGTGGTCACCTGGACTAGCCTCTCACACTCTAATGTGCACACAAACCGCCTGGAATCTCCGATTCAGGAGGCCTGTGGCAGGCCCTTTTTATCAAGCTCCTGGGTGCTATAGGTGCTGCTGCTCCAAAGACTATACTTTGAGCTCCACCCTGGTTCCTGAGGCACTGAATTTTTGATGGAGTTAGCCAGGTGTGTCGGCGTCATGTAGACACAGAGCTGAGCCAGTGGCTAGCAGAACCTCCACACTGAGCCACTTTGCCCACTAATTTTTGATGGAGTTAGCCAGGTGTGTCGGCGTCACAGAGCTGAGCCAGTGGCTAGCAGAACCCCCACACTGAGCCACTTTGCCCACCACACCCTAACCCCTAACACTAGGGGACCCACAGTGGAACAACACAAACAAGCTCTCTTCTGAGTCAGCTTCTCCTGACTCCACCTGACACCTCCTCCCATGGGGACACAGGATTCTGATGAGCTGGCCCTGCCATCTGGCCTCCTGGTCCTGCTGCGGCCCTCCCAGGCTCTGGCCCAGCCCTCGACCTATCTCAGATGCATTAGGCTGTTTCCTGGGTTCACCTCTGTTACCAAGCTCCCTGCATTAGAAATTCCTGCCCAAAAGGCCTGAGACAGCCTGCTCTCTCCCACACCCTTGTGGGGTTTGTGGGAGACCCACTGGGAACAGGTGTGGATGTCAGGACCATTCTGATCAGAGTGAGCCCAGGCACTCTCCCCGACCAGGACCTCCCCAATTCCAGAGTCCAAAATGTCTTCACACACAATTAATACACCACAATCATTCCGTGCATATGTGCCAACAAACATTTTCTTTCTCTTTATTTGAAGGACACTGGAAAAGTGGGGAGCCCCTAGCTGAGAAAAGTTTGTGGAGACCAGCAGGTGTTAATCGGGGTCACTTTCCTGAAGTGGGGGAAGGGTTAGTTCAGGTTGCAAGGAAAGGTTGAAGGTTAAAGGTTGGCAAAAGGGGAGAGGCCAAGGAGGCTGCCTTCTGTGTGAGTGATTAGTAGGTGGCGTGGACTTGAAGTGGACTTGAATAGGAGTGGGAATGGGGTTGAGAGGTGGGGGGAAGCCCGGGCTGGGATCTTTGGAAGGCCCAGGACTCTCCCTTTCTGCCGAGGGTACTGAATGTGGGGCTTCAGCATGCACAGACTATCTCTCTCCTCGGATGGTAGGATTTGCACAGCTGACACTCCAGGTGCTGCCCAAAATGAGTAAGGCCGTTCCAGTCAGCCGCCTCCTCCACTCCAGGCTGGCTGCAGCCAGAAGCAGGGCCAGAGAAAGATGTGGTCTCCCCAGAAAAAGCCCCAGATCCTGGGCAGGCTGGGAAGGGCTGGGGCTGGGGCAGGGCCAGGGAAGGTGAAGGTGATGAGCAGATCCAGAATGCAGCATGCCCTAGCCCTTGTTCCCAGGGCCAGGGATCCCGCTTATGTCTGCACGTGGGTCAGCTGGATGTCACCTGCCACTTCTAGGTTGTTGATGGCAGGCAGGTTCTTCAGGCGGTGGTAGTATTCAAGCAGGTGCTGACCGTCCACGGCCACTTTGAGGCAGTGGCCTTCACACATGATCCACACCTGGACAGACAGGCCGTGTCATTTGCACTCCACTTGGAAAGTCCTCAAACCTAAATGCAGGCTGGTGTCTCCCTCACTCCTCCCTGCCTTCCTCAAACATTAAGCACTCCCCGCATCTGCATTCTAACCACATCGGAGGGTTCGCTCTTCATAAATACGCAGCGTGCTCTCCTTTCCCTGTCCTTTTACGTATTCTGTTCCCCTGGATTAGACCATTCTTCCGCCTGTGTCTCAGCTCTGCACATGGTTAACTAACTGCTAACCACCTCTCAACATACCCTCCTCCGGCAAAGGCAAACCTGTGTTTTTCATCACCTCCTGACCCTCTCCTAGTTGAGTCAGGTGCCTCCTCAGGCCATGCTCCCCACCGCACCCTTACTCTCTAACTGGACCCTGAGTTTTTTTTGGAATGCTGTCTTGTGCCATCCATGTCCCTAGTACCTGGCGCACAGGAGTGTTCTGTGCTTGTATTCCTGCAGGGGCAGCCTCCTAACTTGTCTTTTCCACCCCAAACATTCTTTACAAGGCAGTCAGAGCACATCTGTTAAAGTGTTATCATTCTCATAGCAAGAGTTAACACTTGCAGCGTATTTACCACACACCAGGCACTATCCTATGCAAGTCCCAAACATGTCATTTCAGTCTTATATTTCTATGAGATCGATATTGTGATTAGCCCCATTTTTAGATGAGGAAAGAGCAGGTAAGTCATTTGCTCAAAGTCATATAGCTATCTGTAAATCAAAGTATACTGCTTTGGGGCTTGAAACACAGCAACACACTGTATTAAACTCCAAACTCCTTTCCATGGCCCTTATGGCCTTACATGGGTCATTTTTAACCCTGGATGAAGAGTATTAGGGCCTATTTTAAAACACATGTGCCAGGCTCACCCCTTCATTAGCTTGGGGTGGGGACAGGCATTGATTTTTTTTTTAAGTTCTCTAGGTGATTTGAGTGTGCAGTCAGGGTCGAGAACACCTGTCGTGTGTGACCTGGGCCTCCAGCTACACCACCCCTTACTTCTCTGTCCCTACTTTCCATCCGGAAGCCACTGGTCTCCCAGTTCCTAGATGGCCACGCCTATGACTCTTGCTTTTGCGATAATAGCTGCTCCCTTTGCTGCCTGCTGGGAATGCACCCCTCAGATCTTGGCAGGGCAGCCTCCTTCTATCACTGAGGTCTCCACTGTAGTGTGGCCTCCGAGGGCTGTCTCTATCTAAGGCAGCGTGGCCCCCACCCAGGCCTCACTCTATCTCATTTTCTCTTTTGCTTTTGGCATAGCACCTGTTGTGATCTGCGATGATCCGTTCATGCATTGTTTCCTGTTCCTCCGCCACCCAAACTATAAACTCCATGGGAGCAAGACCTCATCTATCTGCTTCATGGCTGTCCCCCCAGCATCTGGGTTACTTCCACCCCAAAGTGGGCCTTGATAAAAGAGTTGGTAAATGATTGCTGAATAAATGAATGAACGAGTGAAGGAGTGAATGAATGAATAAATGAAGTACACGTCATTCTTGGGTTCGATCTGGCACTTACTGGCTGTGTGACTTCAGGAAAGGAAACTGTAAACAGCAGACACCACCACCTATCTTATGCAGGACAGTAATAGTAGAGCCATAATAACAATAATTTGTAGAATACATTCTTTTCTTCTGTGCCCAGCCCTCACCCCAGAGGCCTCAGTTCCCTTCTCGTTCAAGGGGCCCCCAGACACGCTCCACTCCCTGCTCCGTTTGCCCCCAGGAGCCCCTCTGAACTCCGGGTTGCAGACCTTACCGAGAAGCTCTGGCCTCGTATGAAGGGCATTTTTCGGGGCAGGCTCCGCTCCTCAGACCCCCAAGAGTTGTTGATCTTTGTGTTTCGAACCACGACATTCTCATCAAAACGAGGGTTCAGGTGGAAGGCGATGTCACTCCCAGAGCACAGGTTGATGTGGAACCTGGGGGTGAGCAGCTCACGTGGACCTCTTCCGCCTACTGAGTTCTGGGCCTCTGTCCCTCCCTGGCCTGCTCAGAGCCAGAGGGGTGGCCAGAATGACCTTGGGGTATTCCTCCTCTTTGAGGGGCCATGCTCACCTCTGGGCGCTGGGCAGGATGGTGCCTGACACGATGATGCTCTTGGAGGGGTACAGCCCTCCCGGGATGCTGGTGAAGAAAGGCATCGGCTGTTGGGAGAAGAGGGGCAGGTCAGTCAGCGGCAGCCAGAGCAGCTGCCGCTGCAGGGGAATTTTCTGCTAGCTTCCATGAATTTGGACTGTCAACTGAATTTGACAACCGTGCCTGTGAGTAATGTATGGTCAAGAAAGAACGCCATAATATCTTTACTTGGCTAGCAAATGCCAAAGGAAAACTTTCCAGCGTTCCTCAGGTTAATGAGCTTAAACGGTCATTAAAAGAACTTTGGCTGGACACAAAAGGATACTTGGACTGAGAAGGGAAGGCCATATAATATGCTCATGATGAAGGGACAGTTTCAAAGTGAAAGCTCCTCTCAACAGTCTTCTAATTTCCTTAGAAGTTTGAAGAACTTCAGCTTACTAAAGGACTGCTTTTCATTTTGTGAATTCACCTCCCACCCTGCTCAGGACGAATGAAACCTCCGCCCTCCCTGAGAAGTCACTTACATAGGTTGGGTTGGGGTACGTCATAGGCGAGATTATTGGATTCTGTGAAAAAGAGATCAGGAAATTCAGTGTGAGAGTGCTCCCGCACCAGGCCACCACACACGCAAGAGAGGATGCTCCGATGGGAGGCTCCAGCCCCTGGATTCTCCCATTCACCTTCCCTCTCATATCAGCCATGGTAGAACTTCCCACCACATTTCCAGACCCCATCATGGTCACCTGCCCTCAGCCCCTCTACAGGCAGCTCCACTGACTCTGGACCTCCTGTCTGACTTGTACCAGCAGGAGGACGAGAAGTGGCAGCTTAAGCCTATGACCAGCAGTGACATCCCTGAGGCTGGTCCTCAGGATGCAGAGCCTCAGGTCCTGATGCTGGGGCCACTGCACTCCCCTCTCAGTGACAGAAGGACCCGAGGGTCCTGCCTCTTGGGCCTCTGGGTAAAGCCAGCCTGATCCAGAATCTCTTCTGTCCCAAGGGAAATTTGACTTGCATATCTCCTGAGCAGAGGGGCCCAGCCCCAAATGTCCCCATCCTTCTTACTAAACTGCTTTCTTCCCTTCTCTGGAACCAGATAATTCAGTCCTTGGTGAATAGGGACACAGTGGGGCTGTGAGCTGACCAGAGCTTCTAGACTTACAGGGAACATCTGTCCAGGAGTGCTCTGCACAGTGTGGATGACCGTTTGACACTGGAAGAAAGAAACCGAGTTTTAACCAGATCTCACCTGCATGAAGACCACCACCTGCCACCAGTGGGCACCACTTAACACATACCCTCCAAGCAGGTAACCAGCCGAATTGCCCTGAGGTGGCAAAGAGTACTCTCAGCACCAGGATAGCAGGTGCAAAATGGGAGGAGAAAGGTGTTTCTCCTCTTAAGGAGATGAGGTAGGGACAAAGGTTTCTTCTGAAGAAGAAATATGACCGCATTTGTGGCCTGTGGCCCGTCTTCCTTTTCAGGGGAATTTCTCTAGCATAGCTTCGCTTTGCAGGAGGAGAAAGTAAATACGGGGCATTGGTCTCCTGTGGTTGCTCACAGAATGTCATGGGCTTGGGCAATTCAGGTTGTTTCCTAATCCATCAGTGCCAGCCAACCACCCCTGCCCCCCAAACCCTCCCGCCACCACCACCGCAACCAGGCAGGTGGTCGAGGGGTCCGGCCTTGGCTGCTCCACCCGCTGTGGTCAAGGCCTAACACCCGGTCCTGCTTCCTCCTTTAACCCACAGGAAGAACCAAAACGAAGGGGTTCTGAAGACAGAGCATGAGACTTACGATAGGAGCGGAGCTGGCTTGCCCAAAACCTGGAGGCTGAAGGGGATGAGAACATCAAAATATTGGTTAGCGTCGGTGCCACATGACAGATGGCGGCAGAAACCGTGGTGAGAAACGCCTCCCCGAACTCACGCTTGCCTCCTTCTTGCTCTTGAGCAAGCTTTCCTGAGCCTATGGCGCCTGGACTCCCACCCATCATCCCAGGTACACTGTGGTAATGAAATGGGGTGGGGGGCGGGGAGGTCAGGGTTGGAGGAAAGGGGACAGCCCCACTGGCTCCTCCGGAGAGAGAGGAGGGTGTGTCTGACGTAGAACAGATAGCTTACCTTAGCTCTCAGAGACAAAAGCATTATTCCCAGTGCTGTATTTCACCCAGAAGGTGAAAACTAGTATTTATTGAGGCCTACTGTGTGCCAAGTTCTGGCTTTAGTGCTTTACGAGGGAGGCAGCCTTAGCTTCTGTTTTGTTAAGTGAGGCAACCAGGCTTAGAAAGGTTAAGCAACTTGCCCAAGCCTGCCCAGGTAGCATAAATGCATATCTACTCAAGTAGATAAAATACAGAATGGTACCCAGGTTTCTCTAGTTGTACTCAGCACACCCTGTCCTCCCCAGACCAGGGCCAAAGTCGGACTGCCCTGCAGAGGCTCCCTGGAGCTCCACCAGTCCTAAAGTCAGGGAGGCAGGAGGCAGGCGCCCTGGCTGTGCTGTGATGGGCCACAGGAAGCCTGAGAACAGAGACATCCCTTGCCCCCACCCCCACTGCTCAAGCGGCCACAGGAAGGGCCAGGCTTCGCTCCCCTTCCTGTCCTAGACCCTGTCCGCACCCAGCAGACTGCACTTCTTGCCCTGACTGGTTTCCCCTTCTCCTGGCTGAACCAACCACATCCCTCATTCATTTATCCAGTCCATTCCAGGGACTGTGCAAAGCGCTGGGGATACACAAAGGAACAAGTCACAATGCTAGGCTCATGGGTGTAGGAGAGGAGGGAGTCGAGTGACGGGGACACGACATGTAAATACAGCTACAACAGGACATAGTGACTGGCATGGTACAGAGATGTACAAAGTCCATGGGGAGGCGGCAGGCATCCGGCAATCTGCTAGGCAGGGAAGATGACACTAAGGAGCGACATTTAAGCAGAACATTGAAGGGCAATTAGGGGTTGGCTGGAGTGAGGTGGCAAAGGGTACTCTCGGCACCAGGACGGCAGGTGCAAAAGTGTGGTGGCCAGAGAGAGAGCCTTGAGTGAGCAGCGGAGGCTGCATGAGCTTTATGGGTTAGGTGCAAGGCTGGAAGGTGGGCCGGGCAAGACTGAGGCGGGGATTCTGCTGGGGAGTTTGAGCTTTAGTTACAAGGGCCAGGGGCCTTTTGGATTTTTAAATAGGAGGAGGATGTGATCTGATCTGCTTATAGGAGATCACTGCAACAGTGGGTGGGTGTGAGGAGATGAGGGGTCAGGTGGCCTGGACCAACACAGTGACTTCAGGAAGGAGAGGCGTTGGTCCCCTGGAGAGAGATTGAGGAGGGGACAGAAGAACCAAGGATAACCCCTAGGTCCTGGCTCTGGGTGCCTGGTGGATGGAGATAGGGAAACTTGGGTGGGCATGATGGGGCCTGTAGGCCCTGGCCGGCCTGCTGGCTGGGACTAGCCTCTCTTTTGTTTTTTTTTCTCCCAGGTTCTCCATATTTAACTCACTTTTGGTTTGCGCCCCTTGGGCTTGTGTGGGAAACGGGCAGTCTGGGAGAACTGCACCCTGGAGAAGGCAGGCTGGACAGGGGCTGCACGAGTGTTCTGTTAAAACAAAAGGTACCGTGGGTTGAAGAGAGTCGTTAACAAAGCCAAGAAAGAGTGGAAAGGCAGGGGCCAGGGCGAGAGGGAGAAAGCCTGGCAGGCGGGCAGAGAGCAGGGGAGAGAGTTGGGTAGGAAGGGAATATGAGAGATGAGGACCTAAGGAGCTCATATTTGCCATATTTGTTGAGGGCCTACTGTGTGCTTTTCTCATCTCAGGGCACACACTCCATTACCCAAAGCTGTAACAACAGCTCCAATCTAACTACCTCAGGCCCTGGGGGAATGTGGTCCCAATGTACCCCAATCTAACCCATTTTCACAGAAAACCAGAAATTCATGTTTCCATGATATCGCCTGACCTTTAAAAAAAAAATGTGGTAAAATACATATAAAATTTATCACTTTAACTATTTTTAAGTGCACAGTCGAGTGGCGTTGTCGTGCAGCCATCACCACCACTCAAACCCCAGAACGCAAACCTTCTCCTGACCTTTTTAGATGCTGGTAACACATTAGAAAGTTTTAAAACACAGAGGGTCAAATACACCCTGGTGCGGGCCCATATGGGCCATTTTGTGACCTCTGACATGTATCACCTCACACAATAACCCGTGGGGCAGCAGTGACTATGCACCTTTCACAGGTGAGGAAACTGAGGCTAGGAGAGGCAAAGTCATTCGTCTAAGATCCCACAGCTGATGACAATGGCAGAGCTGGAATCTGAGCTAGATTCAGTTTGATTCCCAAGCCCAGGTTCTTTCGGGAACCATGTGGCCTACTAACCAGAACAGAACTAGAGAGTGACAGAGGGGAGTGGCCTAGGAGTCTGGGGACTGAGGCAGGTATTCTGGACAGAGACATTGACACAGAAAAACAAGATAGAGGAGCCGGAGGTGGGTCCCCAGAGTGACCTGGATAGGAGATTGGCTGATATCTTTGGGCCCACCCAACAGGGCTTAGGCATGGCTAGATTGGTCCCTGCACCCAGCCCCTGGGACAGGTGTCAGGTGGATGATCTGACCTGGAAGCTGATGTAGTTCAATCTCACAGCACCGGTGACGGAGATGGTGTCCACGCAATAGAAGGGCACCCGGTGTGAGTACAGCATGAAAAGGCTCCCGTTCACCATCACCTGCCAAGATGGGTGTGTATTCCAGGAAAGGGGTCGAGGCCAGGGCGAGGAGCACACCTGAGGCTCCATGACCTCTGCTTTGAATTTTCACATCTACCCCCTATAGGTCGGTGTACCAGCCTTCAGAACTGTGCCAGTTACAGGAGCAAGCATGTGATCCAAAATGCATCCAAACCCAATCTCCACTTGGCTCTTGTTGGCTTCTTAGTTCTCATGGTTGTTTGTTTATTGCAGGTTTATCTTTCTAATCTTAGCACATTTAAATATGCATAAAATGCTCAGGGGGAGCAGTGGAGAGGGGACCTCAAGTTGCACATTGAGGGGATGGGAACATCACATTGATGCAGGGAAGCCTGACAGGAATAGCATCTCCCCAAGAGCAGTGCTGCTTGCAAAAGCTATTTACAATGACATGCAAAACTAAGCTATTCCTAGAACCTGGAAAAGGACTGCAATAATGTCACTAAAAAACAATGTCGTCAGGGACCTGGAGTGGAGGGATGGCTACAGTAGAGAAATGGAATGAACTTGGACCCGAAGCCAAAAGCACCCAGGTGACTTATCTAGTTCTTATTTCCTAGTGAGATAGGGAACAGGTGCACCTGTGGATGCAGGTGAAGAAGGTGTGTAAGGAGACTGCAGCCATCAGTAAACCCATACAAGGAAATGGTCCTGTTATCTGTGTAATAGCATTGCTCAGGTGATTATTTAAAGCTTATTCACCACGACTATAGGGCTGTGGGGGCGGGGAGGGGGCAGGGTGGGGGTGAGGGAGTTGCTCTCACCTTGAATTCTGAGTTCTGCACTAGGAAGATGAGCTCAAACGAATTCCCCATCTGGAAGGGCATTTGCATCTTCCTCTCCTCTGGACCCCAGCATCCTTTCTGCTTCGTGTTGCAGACCACATACCCACCCTCTTCAAACCGAGGGTTGAAGTGGAAAGCAATGTCATTGCCGCTGGGGCCGATCTGAAAGTTCACGGAAAACCTAGAGGAAATCAGATAATGTTCTGTAGCAGGTTTATCGCCCATGGTAGGAACAGAAGGGCCTCGGGCCTCTGACTTAGTCTGTCTAGGAACTTGCAGTACAACCTGTATGGCAGGTTTGCACCTATCCTTACTTTGCTGTCATTCTTTTTGTTTACCTGATTTGTATGTAGTGTGATTTTGGATAATTATTGCATTTTGCCCTTTACAGTGTGACTTTCTAAAAATAAGTAGAAAATAGGTAAAGAACAATGTTGACACTAGCAACCAGAAGCATAGGTCTTGGAAACTGATTACCAATTTGTATCAAAGATGGAAATCAAGGAATATGCCTAGAAGCGAGAGCCTATGACAGCAAGTGGCCACTCAAAGAAGAGAACAAATTGGAAGAACATGAGAAATTGATGGACTATATCTACAAAGACGGTGTCTAAAAGGGGAGGCACAGAATAAACATTAGCTCTCCAGGCGTGAGGATTTTCAGTACATATGTCTGCTCCTCATTGGAGGTTGACATGTGTTCCACACACGAGGTGTGTGTGGAGTGGTGGCCCTGAAGTCAGCTGGCCTGGACCCAGACCCAAGCCCTTCACTGTTTGTCATTCGGGATGACCCTGAACCACATTATCCTCAAGTTGTCACACCTGGGAAAAGGTATGACTCCCTTCCTTTGGGGACGATTAATAAGGGGGTAGTATGGAAGCCCCCATGCAAGTAAATGTTCCTTACTGTCTCTCTCCTTGGAGGAAGCCTCTCGCCATCAAAACTTCCTTTGGATATAGCTATGGCTCTGAGGTGAGGGGGGAAAAAAAGGAACCTTCAAGGAGCCTGGTTCACAGCAGGGATGCTATAAATGCTTGTTCTGCCTTTTCCCAGACACAGCTCCCTAGTGTCCTAAAACCAGTTTCTGGGTCTGAGGTTCCTCACCGAGGTGTCACTGTTTACTCCAGCTATCCCTGAACTCAGCATGAGCTTGGTTCATGGCCTGCCTTTTGGAGTCACTCTGGTGTCCTCAGCTCACACACAGCATTCAGCGAAGGCCCCTTGGGTTTGTGTCTTCTGCATCCCCAGCAGGGCCAGGAATTGCACCTTCTAAACCCCTGCAAAGCCCATTTGATTTCTCTGTGGAGGAGGGTGAGTTCTGGTGTGCTGTCCTCAACACCAGATTGCCCTGCGGACCCTCAGCCAGCAGGGACCACAGGAAGGGCCGTGGCCCCGAGGCCAACAAACCCTCTTTCCGGGACACGAAAAGGAAAGGAGTCTCTCAGCGACTCTAGAACCAGAAAATCTAAATCCATATTCCTCTTTGAATGGAGACTGTTATTTCTGAAACATCTCCGGATGTATTTTTCCCTTTGTGGTCCTTTGAAAATTCTTTCCCCAGGAAAAGAAGAGTGCAAAAACTCCCACGGGAAGAGGTAGGGATAGTTTCCATTAGACTGGATAGGAGTAGAAAGCCCTCCTGTTGCTGAGAGGAAGGGTAGGCAGAGGGAGAGAGAAGGGAATGGAGATTTAGAGGTGAGGTCCCGGATTCCCCTATGGGCATGATTTTGGAAGATCTGGGTGCCTCACTTCCCTCAGAGTTTCCTGGGGCGCTCAAGGCTCTCGGAGATGTCCTAGGGTCCGTGTGGCTGTATCCACTTGGCAGGGAAGGCAATGGTGGAGAAAGTTGTCTAGAATTTAGGTGCCGAGATGAGGTAGGGTTGGGCCGGGGAGTCGTGTGAAGGAATCCAGAAGGTCCCCACGCCCCATGCGAGGTGATGAGAGGACCATCGGAGGCAAAAGACACCTGAGATTGAGACAGAGAGGCTTCCAAGAGAGGCCCACGTGTTCAGAGGGGCTTCTGTGGGCACAACGGACTTCAGCAAGCAGCTACTATATATATAGACCCCACCCACACCTCTGCACACCTGGACCTCGGCAGAGGTCAGCCAGGGGTGCATGCAGTGTTGGCAGGGGCTGGGCCCTACTTATCAGGCATCCCCTGAACCAGGTACAGGCAGCTCAGAGGGTGTCAGGTGAACCAACCTGAGCTATTAGGTGCCATGGTTCACTAAGGGGTAAGGCTGGAGAGAAACAACAGTTCCAGGTACCTGGTTCCACTGGAGTGAAGAACAGTCCCATTGACAGTGATCTGAAGTCCATCCTGAAGGCCCCCATGGATAGTCCCAGAGAAGGGGATGATCTGCAGGGAGAAGACAGCGGTTAGTCAGTGGGCCGGCCTCCTTCTCTGTGCCCTTCGGAACTTGCTAGTGGCCAGCCTGGGTGTGTCAGGCACCACACTAGGAGCCGGGTGCATCTGTGAACAGGAAAGATGGAGTCTCAGCCTCGCACATCTTCCAGGCCTGTTAGGAAGCTGACCTGAATCGAGGTAGCTACACAGACATCCTGAGACTGTGATAAGGAGACTGCTGGCCTCTAAGAGACTATGACAGGGAGCTGGCTTCCCTTAAGAGCCTGAGAGGAAGCGATAGCTTCCAAAAGGAGGAATTAGCATGTACATGGTCCTGCGAAGGGAAAGGACCGACATAGCGATGGAGGCTGCTGGGCCCCAGGCCAAGCTCCTAGCAAAGGCTCCAGGGCCCTGGCTGGGAACTCAGGAGACCCAAGGGACCAAAGAGGCCACCAACCTATTCTAGAGGATAAACCTTCTTCTCACCTGAGAGGGCCAAGGAAAAGGTGTCTTCCCCTGCTCCTGCCCACCCCACCATAGAACAGTGGTGACCATGACCTTTGCCCTCTCAGCCACCTCAGGTAGCACCTCTTTCCCAGTACTCTCTGCAGCCACAGGGCAGCTCCCTTCTCTACTTCTGCTCCTGGGCTCTCCATTCTCTCTCCCGGGCCCTTGGCAGCCTCTGAAGTCCTAATGTGGTACCTCCATTCCTCCCAGGCCCCATAGGCGCCCACCTGGTCAGATTCTCTTTCCAGGTCACTTTAAAGGAGCAATGGTTATGGCAAAACTGACATTGTTTTAGAGTCAGGCATACTCCAGGTTTGAATCTTAATTCTGCTGGTCATTACCTGAGTGGCCTGGGAAGCTTATTTATCCTCTCTTTGCCTCAGTTTATCCATTTGTAAAATAGGGATAAATCGCACCTTACATATAAGATGGATGATTTAGTGAGAACAAGTCTGTGGAAGAGACTGGCACATAGCAGATATCTCTCTACCACCAAGCTTCTCTCTTGGTCTCTCTGAGCAAGATTCTCAAATTGGTGACTTCTTGACTTTCAAAGCTAACCTTCAGAATGCCTTTTATCTAATGTAGCTCTATAACCACATTGACCTAGGAGATAGTTCCATCTCCTAGTCAATTTTCCCATTTTTCAAGTTGCTAATATCTTCTCCAACTTATTTAAGTCAATTCCCTACAAAAATGAAATGCTAACAGGAGCCAGGCAAGTGATGTGTATGAGTGAGATGGCCAGGAAGGGGACAAAGAGAGTGGTGAGGATTATGACAAAGTATGTATCATCTCTCTCATCCTTAGCGGCAGCGTCCTCTCGGCTCTAACCAGGATGAATTAATTCATCCTGAACTCGTTCTCAGCTCCTGGCCACACCAGGAGGCTGAGGATTTTTTCCTCTTCTTCCTATGTGGAAATACAGACACCAGAGCCAAGTCTTGCAGGCCAGAGAGTGGACAGCCTGCTTCTGGAGACCAGTGTCACCAGAGGACACACAGTTCCAGTAAGGGGGCAGTGCAAGGCTTTCAGCCAAAGGCCACACTGCTGCCCCAGAGGTCCTGAGGCCCTTCCTGTGGCCAGTTCTCCTGTCTGTTATCCAGTTATCCTTCCAACAACCCTGGCCATTATTAGCGCCACCTCTACAGATGAGGAAATCAAGGCACAGAAAGGTAATTTGCCCAAAGCCACATAACTGGTCAGGAATAGAGTGGAGTTTAAACCTCAGCATTCATGCTTTTAAGTGCCACACTGAGGGAGGAGGGGAGGCATCTAAAAAAAAAAAAAAGAAGAAATGCAAAGGAAAAGGCCTGCAAAAACGACCGACTCAGCAGATTAAAACTGCTCTCTCCCCACTCTGCCCTATGCTCTCCGGCTAACATGTTTTCCCATAGCTATCTCCCCTACCTCAAGGACTCTCCAGCTCACATCTGTTGATTCATGGCTTGCTAACCAACTAATGTTCTTATCTCTGTAGCTGTGTAAGAATAACGAGACTGTGTAAAACTGCTTGTTATGTTACAATTAGAGCTCAGCCTTTGGATAGGAATTCGCTGAGCAGGAGCCGGCATCAATTAAGTGCTGCTCTCTGCTTATAGCCTAGGGATCCTGTCTCTCTGTTCAAGAATCCTTTAATGGTGCCGATAATGCCAAGGTCAAGGGTTCTGCAAAAACAAACCACCTATAAGACCAGTGGTCTGAAAATTCCTTCCCCCTTGCAGTCCCCCACCGGAAGCTCCTCCTCCCCATCATGAGTAAGGAGGCACATGTAAAACCTCAGACAAAGGAATCACGCGCCCCTTGCATAGACACTGCAAAAGTATATAAGCTGTAATAAATCCAACTAGAGCAAGCTTGTGCATGGAGTTCTTAACCCCACACGCTCTGCTGGCCTAATAAATTCTTCCTCTAAACAAAGTTGTGTGAGTGTCCGAATTCTTCTGTCCGATGTCGCTTCCTGCAACGACACAAGCTGCTTCTCACGATGACGCACAGAACATCCTCGCCCCTGGCTCGCTGAGTGTTTTCCCAGACCAAACAGCGAGTCCTGTCCTACCTGTGGTTCCCACTTCCATCCAGGCTCTCTGAGTAGGCGGGGCCAGGTGAGGCCAACGGAGCATCACGAGGAATGGGAGGTGAGACCCCCAAGGCAGGCCCTCGGGGTGTTCGCCTCCTCAGCAGAAGAGTCGGGCACACTTTGGAGGAAGTCAGAACGTCACTTCTGACACCCAGGAGAGGATGCCCATGTGGAGTGGAAGGGTGCTCCCAGGGCCTGTGGGGACTGCACCCAATCTCTTTATTGTCTGGATTTTCCTTCTGATTTTAAATATTTGACTTTTGAATCCAAGGATTGGAAAGGAAACACCAGTCACCAGGGTCTGGACGGAGCTCTGGGATCCCCCATCTTACAGAGAATGAGCCCAAAGTGACACGTTCTGACCCTGAGGCCCCCACAGAGGCACCGACTGGGCCTAGCCCACCTTTCCCCAGCCCCACAGAGAAGCTTTCTCGAGATGGGCTGAGGGGCCCCAGCCACTGCTTGAGGGAAGCAGGCCAAGCCAGGGCACCCTGCTGAGGTGAGCTTGAATGTGAAGCCCTAGAGACTTCCCACTTAGCACCCTGCTGCTGCCTACCTACTCCATGCCATGCCCTCACCCAGGAAGGGCTCTGGCAGCCCATCTCCGCAGTCCTTCAGGAAGCTCTCTGCCAAGGCCAGGAGAGGCTGCCACTGCAGGGCCGGGCCCAGGACACAGTGAGCACAAGGGACCCCTGGGCCTGGACTGCCTCTTGCCTGCCTTCCCCTATTACCGCTCTCTCTGTGGGCACCTCTCTCTTTGGGGGCAAATCAAGGCATCTTCCTTTGCTGCCACTTACCATCTGGACATATTTGGCAAGTAGCCCCAATTCTCCGAGCGTCAATTCTTTCCATGTATGTTGTGGGTATAATAAGGCTCAGGGAGTTTAAACAAGGCTACCTGCAGACAAGGCCCACACACATGTGGCAAACAAGGCACGAAAGGCAGCCCTCTGCACCCACACTTTAGGGACAGCCCCACTCCTCTCTCACGCCAGAGAGGGTCCCTCTGCAGATACCCTTGACCTGTCCCTGCGTTGTTAACTCACCCTGCAGGGAGCAGACACTTC
The DNA here is from genome assembly GCF_000325575.1 of Pteropus alecto. Classification (NCBI taxonomy): domain Eukaryota; kingdom Metazoa; phylum Chordata; class Mammalia; order Chiroptera; family Pteropodidae; genus Pteropus; species Pteropus alecto. Next base: position 19,136,727 of record NW_006443570.1, on the reverse strand, counting down.
CTCAGGAGGGCTTCCCCCATGTCCCCAGACTCCTGATCATACCGAACACTTCGAAAGCACCCACAGTGTGCATGGTACTGTTGAAGCATCTTAGATATGCTACCTCACTTAATCCTTCCCCTGACCCTGGGAGGTGGCTCAAGGATTACCTGCATTTTACAGATGTGGAAACTGAGGGGCCCAGAGAAGTAAAAGTAACTTGCCTGAGGTCATCTACTAGTAAATGGCTGAACCCAGGGAGGCCATCTCCAAAGTAAGTGCCCCATACTGGGCTGTGATCCTCCCCCAGAAGCTGTGTTCACTTTCCCTTTCATACAAACAAACCACCACTCTTCTAGGTGCTGCTTTTGCCCATCTTCCCCTCAGCACCTAGGACAGGACACATACTTAGAAGGAGCTCAGTCAACATTTGTCCAATGCACGAATCTTGGTGATTATCATTCCCCTCCAGTCCTGAGAGGCACTGGTGAGACCGGCCTGGGGCAGAAGTTGCATCAGGTTTGCCCCATCTGGCATTTCTGCCCTTCTGTGTTCTTCTGGGATGCCCCCGCGCCCCGCCCTCCACCCCCCACCCGTACCATCCAAGTATTGTTTCCTCAGAGATCCAGAGCTGCTCCCCTCTGGCGAGGCAGCCAGCTCAGCCCTGGCAGCACTGCCTATGCCCCAAGCCCCGGAACTCACTGGGCTCAGGTAAGGAGGCTGGGCACTGCTGAAGGCCATCTCTCCACCACCTCTCTGGTCACCGCTGCTTTTCACACCAGCCAAGCAGCCCTTTGTGCTGTGGAGGGATTAACAAAGAAATAGAAACTAAACCGATGTGGGGAGGAGCTAGGAGCAAAAGGAAGTACGGTGTTGGGGGAGGAGGAATTGGGGGAGGAGGTGTAGAAAGACTCAGGAACTGGAAGGAAGACACCTCCTGCCCCAGTAATATTTCCTTCCTCTCTCCTCCTGTGCTTCACCTTGAAAATGAATGTGTTTGGTTCCAAGAGCTTGACCACACTGACACGGCAGCAAGTTTCTAGAAGACACTGAACATGAGTGTGTGGCTGCGTCTCTTGAGCACGCTCAGTCACAGTGTTCAGAAAACGACGGAGCTGTTTGACAGGACCTGTGTGGCTGGGCATTGCCTGTGCATGGGGGGGCGGGGGGTGAAAGGACTGGTCATACCCATTTCACACACACAGAAACTGAGGCTCAGATTGTCTAAGGGAATGTCTAAGGACACACAGCATGACCTCTATGACCTCTATTCAGGTTCTCAAAAAGGTATCTCACTCTTTTAAAATTCTGTTTCTCATATACAAGCATCATTATGTAGAAGGAAGTATTTCACCAATAGAAAATCTCATAATGGAGGTTATGATATCTTTAGGTCTAGTACCCTAGGAGCTTCTGATCTCTTTCTCTTCTCCTCTCGCTCCCCCTTTTTTCTGGGCTTTAGAATGGGGAGAGAAGAAGTCTTGGACATAATGGAACATTCCAAGGGACACGGGGGTCAGAGGAGCATATTAAATAAACTGCATTATTGGCTTCGGCACCTAGTTAAGGAAACTGATTGACTGAACAGAGACGAGCAGGAGAGGCTGGGTTAGAGTGGGAAAGGGAGGAAGGGATCTGTGACAATAAACTTACCTGAAGTCAGGCAAGCCCGGCAATGAGCTAGAGAGAAAACCAATGTTTTCAAGCCTGGATGAGCAGTTAAGGGTCATATAAGCACCGAGTGGGTAGAAGGTGCCCCAGGGCCGTGATATTTTTGTACCTCTCTTCCTTCTTGCATCCTGTCTAGATGCACCAGAATTTACAAAGACTGACTTCTTTGAGATGCTCCCATAAACTGAGGCCTCGTGTTTCCTCAGCCCACCCTCCATCCCCACTGTATTCCTGGATTGACTAGAATTTGATGGAATTTAAGGGGCAGAGAACACAGTGTTGTAGCCGCCAGCCCCCAAAAGACACACAGATTACCAGAAATCAGTGAGTTATAGGAAACACACTCTTTATTCAGCCAGCTGGGTCTGCCAGGGGTACGCAAACCCCAAATTAAGCAGCCCCGAAATGTAGAGGTACAGAGTGTTTAAACCCCAGATCCCATTCTTCATTCTGTCTGAACACAAAGGTCTATTTTTCTTCTATTCACTACCTGTCGACCCACAGGTCGGGTGTGCAAGCGGGGGTACAGAAGCAGAAAGATTACTGTTAGAATGTTATGTTCCTATGGGTGACAGCCTATGTTCCCATGGGCGATAGCCAAACAGTAATTTTCCAGCCAGCACAACAGCTGGAGCAGAAAGGAGGGAAAGGAAGGAAAATTCTTTTCAATTCTCTCCAACACCAGGGACATCAGGGACAATTTCATCATCGATTGGGATGTGGAACAAGTGGAACTCTCGCTTCTTGCAGGTTAGCGTGTAAAATAATACAACTTTGGAAAACAACTCAAGAGAGGTGAAAACATATGCATATGTTTATGACAGCTTTACTCACCATAGCTCCAAACTGTAAACAACACAAACTAGAAACAGCCAACAGGAGAAAGGAGAAACAACTCGTAGTATTCATACAATGGAATGGCGCTCAGCAGCAGAAAGGAATTAGGATACGGGAAACACTAGCGAATCTCAGAGTTGAGCAATGACCCGGGAGGTTGGGAGGGCAGGAAGTCTGGGTGCTGGAAATGCTCTGGAATTTGATCTGAATGGTGGTTCCACAGTTGTTTTCCCTGTGTAAGAACTCATCCAGCAAACTAGGATCTGTGTATTTTACTCTATGTATCTCAATAAAATACTGTTAAACAACAACAACAACAAACCCAAAACTCCTGGAGCCCAGTGTCCCAGGTAGACACAGAAACAGCTAGAGTTTCAGCAAACAAGCATGCAGGCATTGCTCGTGAGTCACAGTGAGTCCAGCCCACAAAAGAGAGCCCCAAGGCCCTCTGTTCCCGCCCTGCAGGGTGGGGCATTCTCACACTAATTAAGACAGTAGGGAGGCATCCTCCAGGTGCAGGACAGTATGGCGGTTCCTCAAAAAACTAAACATGGGCACATAAAATGGGGATGCTTCTATGGAAAACATAAAGTGCCTGATGTCAGTTTTTTTTATGGTAATGTAGGTGCCTTACATTAAGCTTCTGATTGCCGAAGCTTCTATTCAAAGATATCCATCTCAAATAAACATATTGCCAGCAACGTGATAGCTTCTAGCTAAACAATTGATAAGCACCCAGGCTGGTCCCACCCCTCAAATTCCCCTTGTAGAAGTAACGTAGTTCTCAGGTAACTTAGATAACTAATGACGAGTGACCTCACTTTTCCCTTCCTGTGTCCTAATTCCCACCTAGCTGCCCTACCCTTGAACCCCATTGAAGGCAGAACTCTAGGTTCCTGATCTCTCTCTTTACCTTCAATGTTGATATGTGGCCCCAGGCATGCTGTGTACCCTCTAGGACTTCTGAGTAATTAACCTTGTGTTTTCAAAGTTCATTGTTGATTGTTGCTGAGGTGCTGAGGTGCATCTTGCAATCGTAATAACTAGAAGGGCCCTTCCAGCCACAACATTTGCTCCAGCTAGGGAAATGACTATGGGGCTTCTTACAAGTAGTACGGGGCCAGGCGAGTGCCCCAGACATTTCTAGCCAATAGCATCACTATTGATAGGCTAAGACCTATGCAACAAAACATTATGGTGGTTCCTCAAATAAAAAAAAACTATACATTAGATTACTATATGATCCAGCAATTCTGCTTCTGGATACATACCCTAAGGAATTGAAAGCAAGGATTTGAAGAAATATTTGTACACCTACGTTTATAGTGGCTTTATTCACAATAACCGAGAAATGAAAGCAACCCAAATGTTCATCGATGGATGAATAAACAAGAAAAATGTATATACATGGAATGGAAATATTATTCCTTCTTAAAAAGAACAGAAATTCTGACACATGCTACAACATGGCTGAATTTGGGGAACATTGGCTAAGTGGAATAAGCCAGTCGCAAAAAGACAAATACTGTCTGATTCCAGTTGCCCTGAAACTTATGATTAATGCCCTTATGCTTATTGACCACAATCCTTCTGGTCTAGCATTCTTCCAGACTACTCCCATCTTTGTTCCTGGGTTGCTAATGCCACCAGAGGACCACATTGTCAGAGGAACATCTCCATGAAGCATGACAGACTCCCCAGAACTGTCATGCAGCCCTTGGAATAATGCCCAGATTTTGCTCAAATATCCTAAGCTGGACTGAGAATGTTAAGGCAGTTTTTGAAGGTGTTCGCCTGCTGCCTTCTCAGATCACTGGTGCCCTGACAACGCACGCCGATTCCAACTATCCCAACTTTTGTGTCAGTCTATCGGCTGACCGGCACAGGCAGCACCAGCCCTGGACTCAGCTGCCCTCTGGTTACATAAGAAAGGTATGTTTAACTTTATGAGACACTACCAGAACAATTCCAGTGCGGTTTACTATTTTACACTCTCACCAACAATATGTGAAAGTTCCAGTTGCTCCATATTCTTGTTAACATTTAGTGTTGTCAGTTTTTATCATTGTAGCTATGTTAGCAAATCAATGAACTGAAGTTTTTAATTTTATGAAGTCTATTTTACCTTTTTTTCTTTTATGGTTTGGTACCTTTTGGGTACTGTCCAAAAAGGCTTTGCCTATACTAAGGTTACAGATATCCTCCTATATTTCTTTTCTAAAAGCTTTGTAGTTTTAGTTTTACATTTACATCTATGATTCGTTTCTAGTTTATTTTTTTGTGTATGGTTTGAGGCATGGATCAAGGTTTCTTTTTTCCCATATACATAAGCTAGTTTGTCTAACACCATTTGTTAAGAAGGATTTTCTTTGCACATTGAATTGCTTTGGCGCCTTTGTCGAAAATCAATTAATCAAGTAAGTGTGGGTCTATTTCAGGACTTTCTATTTTGTCTAATCTATTTGCATGTTTTTACAATACCTTTCTGTCCTGATTATGCAAGTGTTGAGGAGGGAAAATTTCCCCATTCCCCTCTTAGTTCTATGGTTGATTAAAAAATTTAAATGTCATAAGGTAGATTAACAGGAGAAAATTAAGAATCCTTTCTCTTTGTAACAAGGAGACAATCAGATATTGTTTATATTACCAAAGTTTTTACTGGAATGTCATATATGAGAATGTGCATTGACTTACATATGACCAGACAGCTTTCAGGAACTAAGATTGACTTTCTGGAGCCAATAAAACCCCTTGGAAAAATCAGCCAGGTTGGTACCTTGCTTACAGGGTTTCCCAACAGCCTAATCAGGTGAGTAAGGAAGGTCATGTCTTGACAGGCTCAGAAACCTCAAGATACTTTGGGAACCTCAAGCAGAGAAAAATTCACCCAGCCCTATAGGTAATGCAGACAAAGTCTGATAACAAGTCCTTGGCTGGACTTCTTGGCCTCGAGAAGTTTTAAGAAGTTTAATTTGAGATTCCTTATGAAAAATTCCAGTAAAGCAGATTAAAAGATTATACACGGTTAAGTATTATTCTTGCTGCACTTATTTAAATAACCGGACAATGTTTAAAGAGACTAGACTTATTTTGCCAACAAATTAGTCTTAACTTTGATTATATATGATAGAAGTGGGGATGACTAGAGAGAGAAAAATTATGTTTCAAAGCCAAACTATAGTACGCTCTTGCAGATATCAGATTCTAGTCCTATTAATTTTTCCTGAGGTTTTATTTTCTACGTGTAAACTGGATTAGATCTTGAGTTCTTCTAGGTTCCTCCAAAATGTATCTACAACTCTCCAAACTAATGTTTCCATTTTTTTCTCCCACTGTGCTGACTTGGATTCCTTGAGAACCAAAATCGCCCTTTCTCCAAAGCCTTGGAAGCTAAAAATGGACAACTTGATGTAAATTTCAGAGAAATCATCACAACAGCTTGCAAATGGACCATCTTCGTGTCTGTTGTTGTATAGGCCACTGAGAAAGCTCACCAGAGACATTCGAACTGCGAACTAAGAAAAATCTGTTAGATTGCCACTGCCTGCCCTCACTCTGTCTAAAAAATGCTTGAAGCCGGACTTCTAGAAATTTTCTTGACTGGCTACCCTCCACACTCAGATTGGGGTATAGATTTCTCCAATCATTAACGTTAGCTTTTATTTTGTTTCCATAGAAATACCTTATTAAACACATGATTGCTTGCACCATAGGCCTAAGTTTGGGACCCCATCTGTATAACCCTCTCCGGAAATGAGTTTAACTAAACTGACCTATTGTCAGGACTAAGAGACTGGTTCATTGAGATGGAACAATCTACCAACTCAACTTTTGAACTGCGAAACTACCTTGGGAAGTT
>NW_006443570.1:19122183-19130363 GCF_000325575.1 Pteropus alecto | reverse complement strand
ACAAAATTTGCCACACCAAAATGTGTCTCTTTGGCATAAGTATTATTTACGCTGGTTATTTTTAAGACATAGAAGATTCAGAAAGTTTTTCTTTTTACCCCTCCATAACTGCCAAAAAGGATTTAAATAGGGAGCCTACAGCAGGAAGAGATGTATTACCAAAGAAAGCTTCTGCTTACATCAGAAAGACTTCCTTGCTTGGCATGGCAAACATTTGTTAACCAAACATTTGCTCTTTCAATCTCCCCATGAAAGGTCTTCTCTCTCTTTCAAGTCCCAGGCCCTGCCCCTCTCTTTGTGGGCCTCATAGTCTTATGGAGCCCTCATATGTACAAAATTAAATTGAGCTTTTCTCCTGTTAATCCGTCTCAAGTCAATTTAATTATTAGACCAGCCAGAAGAACCTAGAAAGGTAAAGTTTTTCCTCTCCGACACATCACCACCATCCATCCACAGAACTTTTTTCATCTTGCAAAACTGAACTCTGTACCCATAGAACTGATATGGGACATCATTTGTAAAATTCTTAATCTTTTTGCAGGAAATTATACGGGACATTTTTTGCAGAGCTCTTAACCTTTTTAGTAAACCTAGTTTTCTTCCCTCCTTTGTTTGGGAAAAAGGCCCTCTCCCATAATTGCCCTGAAACTGGTGACTCATCCTCTGGCTATTGATAAGAGTCATCAGCCCCTTGGCCAGACAGGGCCCTTAGAGTCCAAGAAGGGAGGGGACTTTAAGCCAAAGTTCTTTTTTAACTCTTCAAGAAATATATTAACCAAGCCTGTTTCCCTTTACTCACTTAATAGGCAAATCAATAATAGAAATGAACAGATATATGATTTAAATAACAAGTTCGTATCTTCTTTTCCTGTCTAAGGACTGAGGCGGCACCAGAAACCCAAGATACCCGGCATGAGAGAGGCAAAAAGGGATACAGCTGCGTGAAACCTCAATAGACAGGGACAATGACCCTTCTCAACAGGAAGCAGATACAAAAGAAGAGAACTCTCGTCCCTCAAAATCCATACTAATAATAAGGGGGTTCACAGCTCTTAGAAAAGAGTTAGGCAGGAAAGTTAGGGGATTTTGTATCTGCCTGTGAAGACAGTGAGGACATCCTATCCTAGAAGGGGCCCACCCTAATCCGCCTAGAAGCAAGCCAGAAGGTATTTTTTAACTCACAAAGAAACAAGTAAACAGAAAATTAGGTACCAGTTTAAGCCAGTCACTCGCACCTGCGCAATGAAGACCCCCGAGGACCTTCAATTCACCTGAGCCTCATTATACCATTATTATAACATGATGCATATGTCCAGAAGTTCATTAATATCATTATAACAGACTGAATTCTGGGAACGAACATGTGCAGAAAGCAAATGATGAATCATCGAGTCCTGTCAATCTTAATTGTCAATCAAGGAAGCCCATCCCTCTAAGAAAAGTAACCACTCACAGCAAATAGGGATAAAAACCCCAAAGGCTTTGTTACTAGGCCTCTTGCTCAGGCCCGCTTCCACGTCTGGAAATGTACTCTCCCTTCTAATAACTTTTCTTCTCTACTGTATTTCGGTGTCTTACTCGATTCTTTGTTCGTGACACCAAGAACCTGGACAATGCGCCGGGAGAGGACCCCCACTCTCCGGTAACAGAACAAGTCCTCATTTCCCACTCCCGCCCCCAGCCCCTGGCAACCACCATTCCACTTTCTTTTTTTATGAATTCGACTACTCTAGGCCTTGCCCTTGGGTCTCTTGGGCTCACTTCCAGGAAGCCTGGGTGCCTGTTGATTTGCCCTCTACATAACCCTGGAGTCAGAGCCATGTGAGAGACTAAGAGAAGGTGTGTGAGAGCTGGAGGAGGGACTTCACTAAGGCAGTGGAAACATTTTGCTATGGAGGGTGATCATAAAGCATGTCGATGCTCCCCCTTGAAATTCCTAGAACAGTGAAAGAGTTGGCTTGGGCATGGAGGTGGTCCTGTCTAGGCTGGAAGGTGATTCAGGGGACCTCATTTCATGATCTCTTCTTGGTGACGTATATAACATCTCTCCTGCTGACATACAGCAGGGCTTGTTTTTTCTTTTTTCATTTTGAAATACACACGTAGTGACTTCCTTGGGCCTATCTCAAGCTATGTTTTAGAAATTGAGGTGTACTTTACATACAAATGAAAAGCAGAGAACTTGAGTTTATTGAGTTTTGACAAGTGCACACTTAAATAACCCATGATCTTGTCAAGAAAGAAAATATGAGTTACTCGTGTGTGTGCACTTGTCAAAACTCACCAAACTATACACTTAAAGTTCTCTGCTTTTCACTTGTTTGTCAAGTACATCTCGATTCCTAAAGTTCCCCAGAATCATTTTCCATCCTGGATGGGACCACCTACAGCCCTTTCCCAAGCAACCCCTACTCCTTCCAGCAGTGACCACTGTTTGGTTTCTTTCATCATAGGTCACTGCTGGGCTTCCTGGGAGTGATTCCAGTAGACCCAAGGGCAAGGTCAATCTGCATTCCAGGCCTGACATGACCCACAGGGCCTGCTGCCTGAGTCACTCCTTTCCGCCAGCAGGAAACGAAACCGAACTCTCCTCTGGCAGGAACTGGAGAAGAGGGAGGAGCCTTAGCTTGAAAGAGGAAAGGAAGGAGGAGGATCACTTTTTGAGACAGAGGAGGGACCTGTGGCAGGACAGAGTGTCAGGCTTCCCCTGAGCTTGGACGCCTGCCGTTCTCACCTCTCCCTCCAGCTGAAGGAATTCTCTTTAGAGGAGCCTAGCAGCGAGGGTCTCGGTCTGAGGAGAAGGATTTGAAGCTATTCTGAGTTTAGGACATCTACTAAACTTCACTGCTTTCTGGGAAAAGGGAGTGTTGGGAAAGGGCAGAAAAGGGAAGGTATAGACACCACCACTGCAATGACTCTCTTTTGAGTCCTAAAGCGAGTATGTCCAGCACTGGGGGTAGAGTAGAAACATTTAGCATAGTGGTACTTGAACTTTGGTGAGCCAAAAATCTCTCCCAGAGCCTAGGACTGGGCAATGTAAGGGTAAGGCTGGGTATCTGCATTTTCAACAAATATCCTACACAGCTCTGGGTTTTTTGGGACCCAAATTACACATTTGGGGGGCACCTTTAAGAAAAAGAATACTTTACTAGAATGAATGATCATATAAACAGGTTGCTAGGGCCCTGCCAGGGGTCCACACACGTTGAAGAGCCCTGAAGCCTGAGCCGATAGACCTGCCTGTGAGTCCTCCTCTGAGCCCAGAGGATTCTGAAGTGAGAGGAAAGGGGTACTCCCTTGAAGAAACGCAGACAAGCACTTCATTTATAAGCATTTACCGGGCACCTGCTGGACACCCGGCCCTGAGCTTGGCTCTGGGGACCATAGACCCAGAGGACACTGTCTTTTCTCTCTAAAGGTTTATAAATCATTAGGGTTGGTGATGGTGCAAATTATTAAGTGCACTAATGCACTATGAAGGCAGCATCTTCAGCTTTAAGTGGGGCACAGAAGCTGGGGGAAGCCAGAGAAGTTACTTTAACTCTGTAAGCCTCAGTTTTCTCATGTGTGAGATGGAGCTAGTCACAAGCCTTATCCCATAGGTTGTTGTGAGGATGAAATGCACTAAGACTTGTAAGACCCTTAAGTCAATGCCTGGCAGAGAGTGAGTGCTCTGTAAATTATGTCTGTGATTTCACATATCTTACTTGTGAAGCCGAGATAGAGTTTAGAGAGGGGGTTGCCCTTGGGCTGCACCTTGAAGGATGGGTGGTATCCCTTCCACGGATCACAGGGATGAGGAGTGGAAAAGCACACAGCACCATGGAATCGAGCACGCTCAACATCACTACTCATACCACCTCACGGGGAACCCATGTAAGCAAACCTTTGGCATCAGATATGCAAAGGATTATTGTTATATTAGTTAATTAGCCAGACACACAGCTGCCTCTGCCTTTTGTCCTTGTGTGACTAGCCTGGGACTAGCCTTATTTTCTAATTTCCTTGAAATAAACTTATATGCATTTATTTTAAAGAGCAAACCATGTCATTTATGTCATGACCATAAATGAAAATCATTACAACTTCCATAAATAAAAACCACTGGTGGGCCAAATCGGTGAAAGCGGTCATGTGAATTTTGGGGGACACAAATATTCAGACCATAACAGTTGAAAAATACCCCCAAACATCATGGAATCCAGGACAATAAATCTTTTATTAATTAATTTCCCGGCACTTTTCTCCTTTTTTGTCTGTACTCTTTGCTTCTTCATGTGGATGAATATTTGACACATTTTCTATAGAGAAAGTAGGAAGAGGATTCTGTCTTTCCAATGGTCTGCTTCTTCTCCACTGCCCATGTACTTTGGGTACCAGGCAATGTGGGACACATTCTTTTGTATTATCCCTCTGGCCCTGCATCTTTGTACCTGGACTCAGGTGTGTTGGCACAATGGGCAGAAGGAGTGTTCCAGAACCCATTCTTAAACTAGGATAGCTGAGAATAACTGAATTATTCATATAAGTGGCTGTGAACCACATTACCATATTCCACTAAACTTAAATATATGCCCACTCTACTTTCCCTTAGCCAGTTCCTCAAAATGCCTGTGGCCTCTCCAACACTACGTTACTAAGAGGAAGTGTAATGGAGGAAGGGAAAGGTGACATTTAAGGTGACATCAGTTCATTTCATACATTTTTTGCAAATGTTACAAATACCTATGACCAGGCAAACCCATTGCCCATGCAATGAAGGGCCTTGGAGTTCAAGCTTCTCTGTGAACCCACCTCTGTGTTCAGTTCTTAAACCAGCTGGGAAGGTGGATGATGGATAGCTGACAGGCCGTGACAGCCCGTGGTGTTTGCCAGGAGATGAAACTGGGTTTGGTTGTAGACCTGGACCCCAGTCCAAGCCCTCCCTCTCGGCTGCTTCCCCTTTTTCCTTTCTTCCCTATTCCATGCTTTCAGGGAACAAAAGTTCTTGGTTCACTGTAAACACTCCCCAGAAAAGGAACCAGGGTATACTGACACTAGATTGCTTTTTGCCTGGTGTTGGGAGGGGTTTTTCACATCTGTCATCTCTGGTCAAGCTCCTGGCAAGCTGAATACTTAATGAGTCTAAGAAGCAGAGAAGTGCCCAGGGCCACACATGTAATGCACAGTGGAACCAAGATGAAAACCAGGTCAGCCTGGCTCCTAGGTCCGTGTGTTCCCCACCACCCAGCAGCCCTTCCCTCTATTTTGGTTAGTTGAAGAGATCACCTGAGCAACCAGCAACTAGCTACTGACTTGCTGAGGTGACACCAATAGGACTGATTCATCTAGTCCATGTTCTGGTTATCTTCTATTGCTGCATAAAAGTGTACTAAAATTTAGTAGCTTCAAACAATGGCATTTATCTGGCTCACAAATCTGAACTTGGGCAGAATTGGGTGGGGAGATCTCATCTCTGCTCGAGAGTGGAAGCTCCTCTATAACTACAACCTAGTTTCAGAAATCACATAGAGCCATCTCTACCACGTTCTATTTGTCGAGGCAAAAGTCTCATTCAATTTCAAGGGCTGGGAAGCGACCTCGCCTCTTGATGGAGAGCAAGATTTTGGAAGAGCCTGTGGAACTGGAAATATTTGGAAGATACAATGACTGCCACAGTCAATAAACAAGTGCTAGGCCCCTCCTGGCCACTGGGGTACAGAGAGGACTTGGGCACAGTCCCTGCCTTGAGTAGCTCATATTCTATAGGGTAAGACAGATATACAGATGGGAGCTGGATGTGCATAGAGGAGGGAGTACTTGGAGATTGTTTTTAAGTTAATACTTGTACAGTATAGATTATGTGGTAAGCACCATTCTGGGTGTGTTACATGTAATCCTTCATCAGCTTTATGAGGTGCAATTAATTATCCTTATTTTATATGGAACGAAATGAAGGCACAGAGAGGTGAAGCTACTTCTAGAGGTCACACAAATAGAAAGCATCAGAGCTAAGACTCAGCCCAGGCCGTGCAACAATGGAACCTGTGCTGCTAACCATTGCACAATCCCACCTCGCTTCTCAGATGCCTTCTCACGCCATGGGCTTCCTTTCATGGGCCTCAACACCTGTTGCAGGGAATGTGGCTCTGTGTTCTGTAACCCCAGGGGCGAGAAGGGCTCTGCCAGAACCAGTCTCCTGGTTTCATTTTTGAACAATATTTTCTGTGCCTTGGGATCAGGAAGCCCAGAGTGTCAGGCTCAGCTTTGGGTCCTGTCAACACAGTCTTATTCAGGGCTCATTCCAGAGGGGTGGTGGGGAATGGGGGGTGGAGGCTGCTCTGCTGAACAGGAAGGAACTATGAATCCATTCTCTTTTATATCTGAGGACTTTCTGAGAAGAGCGTAATGTAAAATGAAATAGTTCTTTCCACAGAGTGGCCCATCATCTTATAAGGCAGAGGTCCCCAAACCCTAGGCCGCGGATCTGTACTAGTCTGTGACCTGTTACAAACCAGGCCATGCAGCAGGAGGTGAGAGGCAGGTGAGCAAGAGAAGCTTCATTTGTATTTACAGCTGCTCCCCAGCGCTAGCATCACCGCCTCAGCTCCACTTCACATCATCAGGTTTTAGATTCTCATAGGAGCACCGGTCACTGGTGCCAAAAAGATTGGGAACCACTGTTAAAGGGGACATAGGTGTCAAAGCAAGAGCACACATTGAGAGTCAGCCAGATCTGGCTTCAAGTCCAAGTTGCTCCTTCACTTGCTGATTGGATGACCCTGAGCAGGTTACTTCACCTCGTGATGGCCAGATTCTCCTTCCGTAAATAGGTGTAATGCCTCTTTCATGTAATTAACCTGATATGAAATGAGAGAATATATGTAAAACATATTGCATGGTCCTGCCACATAGTAGGCACTCAGCGATGTCCTCTTGCTTTGCTCTGGCCTCGCAGTGTGTGCCTAGAACTAGACCCCGTACCCAAGGAATCTGACTAACACAAAGCAGTGTGGGGCTTTCTCACCCCTTGTTTCTAGACACTCTACTAATAATGCAGCCTAAGATGATTTTATTATTTTTGGCAGCCATATCTCTCAGTGATTCATTCTATATGTAGCTACTGCTCCTCAGCCTCTTTCCTATAGCCATCATAGCAAGCCCAGCAACAGACAGTGATGGTTGCGGTGTCTAAGAAATACGGCAAATCTCAGGCTGCTTCCTCCATGACTCAGGCCTTCCCTCCACACTGCCATGGAAGGCTTGCCCAAACTACTCAGCAAAGGAGGGGCCAGGTAAGATTCAAAACCCAGGTTCCCTGCACCCTCCCCTTACCCTTCCTATCCCAATGGGTGTCATCCACCCATGTGCTCAAGGGGAAAGAGAGTAGACAATCAGTCTCTACTTGGTGATGGTGAGATGGATGAGCCTCTATGTGGATACTCTCCCATGCTGCTCTGCCTCCCAGCCTACAAAGATACTGAATTGACTTTTTTTTTTTTTAAATTTAAAGGTGGGGTGGGGGTAAGAGATGGAAACCTGCATCCATATTGAAATCTAGAGAGCATAATGGACCACCCATGTGGTATGAACACTGTGGATGATCCACTGCTGGAGTCCACTTGGGCTGGGGAGAAGGAAGTCACTGGGATCACTGTGTAGCTCCCTTTCGAGAAATAAGACTGATGTTCTAGTAAGTGAGGGGTGCAGATTCTGCCTGAGTTGGGGAAGCCATCAGGCTTTGAGCATTCACACACTTCATTTATCTAGTCTTCACAACAACTAGGTCAAGTAGCAAGAGCCCATTTTCTTTTTCAATGGGGAGACTTGGGTTCTGGGATGTGTGGGGGCTCACGCTGGGTCACACAGCCAGTGAGACGGCAGCCAGAGCTGGGCTCCAACCTGCAATCAGGTGGCCTGCAGGCCAGTTCCAGTCTGCAACCTTGTTTTGTTTGTCCTACATACTGTTTTAAAAAATGTAGGCTAACTTTTGGAAACTGGGAGATTTCACATAAAAGTCCACACCCCTAGCTTCTCTTAAAAAAAAAAAAAAAAAAGGCAAACAAATAAAAAGGAAGATCTGGCAACACTGGCTCTCAGTCCCATGTGGCAATGAGTCACCAGAGGCAAGCACCTGCTCTCTCCTTAGAGTGCTCATTCTTCAGTGGCCCCAATCCTTACCATGCCCTGCCAACTCTCCA
>NW_006443570.1:19115825-19117930 GCF_000325575.1 Pteropus alecto | reverse complement strand
CCAAACATTCTTCATTAAACCCCTGTCAAAAGAACTCTCAGGAGAGAGCTACTCAACTCTACACAATGTCCTTAGTCTGCCTGGAGAAAACTTTATGCCATAGTCAGCTCCCTCTACAAACCCTTCTTTGAAATGTCGCAGGAGACACCCCAAGGATGTCTTTAGTGAACTCGGGCTTCCCCGCATCGCTTGCGCAGAAAACACAAAACACAAAACAGACACTCAGACGAGAACAATTACTGAGGTGTAGGTGGACCCAGAGAAGTCCGCCACCTACAACCTAGACAAGACCAGAGACAATAAACAGAACCCGACAACAAGGCACAGGAGGCGGCATCCTGTGGCCTGGCCATGGTCCGGGAGATATGACTGTGTCCAGTCTCTCCACGGACCCCCAATGACCGGTCAATGGAAACAGAAAGGTACCTTTTATCCAGACGTTGAAGCCTCGGAGATTCCCATCGGGACCAGGAACAAAGAATGTGTCCTAAAGGTTGTGTCCTTGACAATTGCATTGACTCCGTCACGGCATTCAGGGCCCTGGAACATCTCAAGTTGGCCACCCCTTTGAATCCGTGACAGGGACAGCAACCGCTTCGGAGGCCAGTCCGGTCTTAGATCTCAGGGCCATTCCCCAAGATCGCACTGGGGACTCCAAATGTTGTAGCCGCCAGCTCCCGATAGACACACGGACCACCAGAAACCAGTGAGTTATAGGAAGCACACTCTTTATTCAGCCAGCTGGGTCTGCCAGGGGTACGCAGACCCCAAATTAAGCAGCAGCGAAATGTAGAAGTACAAGGTTTTTAAGCTCTAAAGCCCATTCTTCATTCTGTCTGAACACAAAGGTCTATTTTTCTCCTATTCACTACCTGTCAACCCACAGGTCAGATGTGCAAGTGGAGGTACAGAAGCAGAAAGCTTGTTATTAGAATGTTATGTTCCCCTAATTAATAGCCTATGTTCCCATGGCGATAGCCAAACAGTAATTTCCAGCAAGTAATAAATTTCAAGCAGTAATTTTCTAGCCAACACATCCTGACCCATCCCATGGGCCTCTCTCCAATGCTAATTACACAGTAACAGGAATAAATAGTCAGCCTAACGTAATTTACTTTTCCCATTGTGAGACCAGGACTAGCAATGAAGTTCTCTGCCACACATCAGGACCAGGGTCCAGTGAGGAAAGCACCTTGTCTAGGAAACTGGGATCTAGCCAAAACAGGGGGCGAGGGGAGGAGGGCAGCCCCTTGCCCTCCACACAAAGCACATTTGTGGGGAACCTAAGGCTTAACCATTCGTAGACAACCCGCCTCTATGTCAGGGTTTCCTACTAGCAGGCCAACTACCTCCCCTTAATCTGTTGAAAGTCAGCCCTCAGCGCAAACAGAAAGAGCCTCACCCGAAACTGAGGAAGGATAAGGGTATGCTTTCTTTAAAAGTGTCTACTATAACACCAGCAGAAAATGTATAACATTTACCGTGTGTGCTAACTAATGTTTTAACATCTCAGATAATATGACATTGCACTGCAGCTCTACTACTTATTAATGGAAGAACTATTTATTCTTACATTAAAACCAAAACCAAGGGAAGAATTTTCTTACAGCAACAAAGCAATCAACTTCATCTTAAGTTAGTTTCAAATATGAGACCCATCAAAAGAGGGAGGAAATAATAAAGGACATCTCTTGCAGAGTTCTTAATCTTTTTAGTAAACCTAGTTAAGTTTTCTTCCCTCCCTTTTTTATAAGAAAAGGCCCTCTCCCTCAAAATCTGATAATTGCCCTGGCTACTCAGATCCTCTGGCTATTGATAAGGGTCATCAACCCATTGTTAAGCAGAAATAGTATTAGGCTAGGCAGGTCCTTATAGTCTGGGAGGGGAGGGGACTTTAGGCCAAAGGTCTTGTTTACTCTTTAAGGAATATATTAACCAAGCCTGTTTCCCTTTACTTGCTTTTAATAGGCAAATTAATATATATAATTTAAATAATTAGTTCAAATCTTTTTCCTTGTCTAAGGACTAAGGCGACACCTCAACAGGAAACCCAAGACCCCACCCTGAGTGAGGCAGAAAGGGGAAGAGCTCCATGAAACCCCAGT
>NW_006443570.1:19102757-19115771 GCF_000325575.1 Pteropus alecto | reverse complement strand
AGAAAGGGAAAGATCTCCATGAAATGCCAGTAGGCAGGGACTATGACCCTTCTCAGCAAGAAGCAGATACGGAAGAAGAGACCTCCTGTCCCTCAACATCCATACAGATAATAAGGGAGTTCATGACTCTTAGAAGAGTTAGGCAGGAAAATTAGTTAAGGGGTTTCTGGGTCTGCCTGCAAAGACACTGAGGTCATCCTATCTCAGAAGGGTTCTGCTGTAATCCATCATGCACCCCAAGGCCGGTTAAAACTGCTCTCTCTTCCCCCATTCTGCCCTATGCTCTTCAGTTAACATATTTTCCACAGCTGCATCCCCCACCTCAAGGATTCTCCAGCCCCTTCCCTATCTCTGTAGCTGTGTATGAAAGTCAAAACTGCGGGGAACTGTTTGTTATGTTACAGTTAGAGCTCAGCCTTTGGATAAGGAACCCGCTGCTGCGCGACATCGATGAGTGCTGCTCCCTCTCTGTAAGCTAGGAGTCCTGTCTCCGGGTTCAAAAATCCAATAATAGTGCTGATAACACCAAGGTCTCAGACTCTACAAGACAAACGACCTGTAAGACCAGGGGTCTAGAAATTCCTCCCCTGCAGCCCTCCCACTGGAAGCTCCTCCTCCCCACTCTGAGTAAGGAGGGACATGTAAAACCTCAGACAAAGGAATCAC
Source organism: Pteropus alecto (assembly GCF_000325575.1). Taxonomy (NCBI): domain Eukaryota; kingdom Metazoa; phylum Chordata; class Mammalia; order Chiroptera; family Pteropodidae; genus Pteropus; species Pteropus alecto. The sequence continues at coordinate 19,115,105 of NW_006443570.1, read as the reverse complement.
GTGCCCCTTGCATAGACAATGCAAAAGTATATAAGCCATAATAAATCCAAATAAGCAAGCTCGTGCATGGAGTTGTTAACCCCACACGCTCCACCAGCCTAATAAATCCTCCTTCCTCTAAACAAAGTTGTCCGAGGGTCTGAATTCCTCCATCGGGTGTCACTTCCTGCAACAATCCAAGTTAAACTTGCCAAATCAATCATTCATCCAAGTGGAGACATGTGTCCAGTGAAAGTGGAATCAATAAAGCCCAATTTGCATTTCCGAAGTCAATTATTAAATTTCCTAGTTCCCATCATTGCTCATTTATTTCTACAGCTAACACTCCTTGAAGGGAATCTGTCAGTCAGTGCTTAAAAACTCACTAGCCTCTGCCATGCAGGTAATCCTGGCATGTGAGCACAGACCCACACTTGACCTTCATAGCTGAACCATCTAGTTCTGTTGGGGGAGGGTACATGGTCTCTTGTCTGCGTGTCTGTTCCTCATGGTCAGTTTTTTCTCAGCCTGCCTGGGTATTGATGATGGCTTCACTGGCCAAATTTCACCTCCTACTTGGAAAGTGATATGAGGCAGACACACTCACATAAGACACCTCCTTCCCTGTGTGGTATTCTAAATCTGGCAGGTGGAAACCTCTAACACATTCAAAAGATAAACTGATAACTGAAGTCTTTTGCATCCTTTTTACAGAGTGAAAACTTTTGGAGCCCACATTCTGGTTCTATGCCATCCTGTTGTACTTCCCAGCATCCTCTCTGTCTCTCTGCTTAAGATGTTGTCTTCACTGGGGACCAGGCCTTAGACTGGGACCTTAGACTGGGCCCCCTGGGTAGAATTCACCCTGCCCTTTGCTGTTTATCCTGTAGCCTCTGCCTGCTCAGCCCCCAGCTACGCTCACCTCTCCTCTGTTGTTCCTCCTACCCCAACTTTCATAATTCTCCCCCCACACAGTCCTCAGTACTGCCTGGAGAACCAGTATGCATCCTCCCTCCTACGCCAGTTGGTAATCACTGGATTACATCTCTCTCCCGTTTGTGTTCACAGTGTAGCATAAGAGAGGCAGGGTCTTAGCACTTCCCAGCCCTACTCCGTTCCTGGGCCCTACCCCGGAAGTTTCTGATGCTATATGGCTGGGGTGGGGCCTGAGAAATTCTATTTTTAACAATTTTGCAAAGGATGTCATGCTACTGGCCCCGAGATCCCACTTGGAGAACCACTGGCCTCCAGAAAAGGGCTGATACTCTGCCAGTTTGCACCATTTTCCACTTGTATCCATTCCAGCTGGTGAGTATCAATATTTTGAATATCTCACTTGCCTACAGGGGCCAGGTAAGTAATGAGCATAAGTGGGCTGGATAAAATGCGCGGGCATCTTAGTCTAGCTTGTCGTCTTCGCACTTTTGATAGGTGTAAAAAAGGTGTCTCTTTCCTCTTTGCTCCAGGAAGAGACATTGCTCAAGACAATGAAACCCAGGTTCCAGCAATGTGGGCAGGGGGAAGCAGGAATTAAATAGGACAAAGTCTGCCCAGCCCCAGGGGTAGGAAAAACATGATATATAATATGACGTATCATATGATATATGTCATATATGTGATGCAGTGATTTGATAAAACCACTACAAACCACAAACTGTGTTGATATGCAGCAGAGAGAGATGAGGAAGAACAGTCTCTAAATTTAACACTGCTTGTGTCAGGGCAGGGATTAGAACAAGGAAAGTGTGTGTGTGCGCGCTGTGTGTGTGTGTGTGCGCGCGTGTGCATGTGTGTATGTGTGTGTGTCTGTGTGTCTGCGTGTCTGTGTGTAGAAGGTTAGTATGTGTGTGTGTGTGTGTGTGTCTGCGTGTCTGTGTGTAGAAGGGTAGCAGAGAGTGAAGGTTAACATTTTTTTCTGTCATTTCAATAATGTTTCACATTTCAATGGGCCCGAATGACTTTTCTAACATAAAAACATCTACTAAAGTAGAAATTTTTAAAAAGATTTTAGATATTAGAGGCTGGCAAGTCTGGTTTTGAATCCTGTCTCTGCCACTTACTGGCTGTGTGACCTTGGGCAGATGATACAGCCTCTCTGGGCCTGTCCCTTCAGCTATAGAACTCGTTAAGAATAGCACCTACCACCTAGTTATTAGGAGGGTTAAAATAGGTATTTGCCTCATGATTAGCACAATGTTTGGAATTGTCTCAGTACTTCTTTGCTATTTACAATTACCAAATAATATACTTTTAGTGTGGACCAATTGCAATAGACCCAAAAATGTAGTGTGGCTCAAACCCAGTAGTTTTTTTCTTGCTCGTATACCAGTCCTGGGCAGGTATGTATGACAGGTTGTCAGGGCGGCCTCCTCCACTGTCATTCAGACACCTGGACTGATGAGATGCTATCATCTTCAACATGTGGCTTCCTGAGTTGCCCTTGGAGGGTAATGTGCTTGTGAGAGGTTTCCATGGGCCAGGCACTCACTTTCCACTGGGTAAGACTCAATCCCATGTTCTCACTCAGCTGCAAGGAAGGCTGGGAAATGGGTCTACTTATTTTCAAGGACAGAAGCTGGAAGAGAAGACACATAGACTTTGGCAAGAGCTAGCAGTCTCTGCCAGTGAGACGCATATCAATGAGTGATGTCAGTGATAAGTGTAAAAAAATATGTCCCTTTCCCCTTTGCTCTAGGAAAAGATACCACTCAAGGCAATGAAACCCAGGCTCCAGTGATGGCGGAGGTTGGGAGGTGGTCATTAATCTCATGAACTCCTATGGCTTTGAATATTTGTCAATATTTGCTAATTGTCAAGTTTACCTGTCCAGCCCTGTCTCCTAGGCTCCTTTCCCGGCATCCCTCTGCCCCCACAGATCTCACCCGGATGCTCCCCAGGTATGAACCCTCCACCACTCTTCATCCATTGTCTTACCTTTTCAGTGAATGACTTCATCATCCACAAAGGCAGGCATTTGGGGAATTATCCTGGATGCTCACTCCTCCCTTACATCCAATCAAAGCTGTTCACTATCCCTCTTGCCTCTACTTCAGCCCCACCCCAATCCATCCTCTATAGCTAAAATATAAATCTTATTATGGCCCTCTTCTGCTCAACAATTTTCAATGGTTCCCTAGGGCCGCCATGTTAAAGCTTAAACCCAGTGGCTTGGCACCTACAATATCCTCTCCAGATTCATTTTACACCCCAGGTTTAATTTTACAACAGCTGAAATAACTCCTGATTTCCCAGTCACATTGTGTGTTCTCAGACCTCTGAGCCTTTGCATATGATGTTCCTGCAGGGTGGAATGCCCCGCTCTTGCTTATTGACACCAGGCATATTACTCACACTTCGAGTCAGCCCCAAGGCCACCTCCTCCTTGAAGATGGCCCGGCAGACTGAGGGACTCCTTCCTCAGGCTATTCACTGGCTCATGGCTGCAAGGGCACAGCCTTTTTTATCTGTGTTCCAGCACTTAGCACCATCTTTTAAATGTCTGACATAAGTTCCCCAGTGTCTGATGAGAGGGAGGTTCTGGAGTCCAAGTCCTGGACTTGGACTTAGCCACTTTCCAGCTGTACCCTCTCCGTGCGTTTCCTCCACTGAAACACCCCCTACCTCATGGTGCTGTTGTGAGGGTTGGATGAAGGTGAGAAGATGTGTAGGGAGCACCTTCCTGGCATAGAATAGGGGGTCCCACAAATGTTGGTTCCTTGTCTCCATCTGTTCTGCTTACCTCAACCTTCAGAGTACCTCTCTCTATGTAACTGGCAAAGAGAGGCTCCAAGAAATAAGATTTGGATAAATGACCATTCCCTCTCCCCACCCCCACCTCCCCACACCTCCAAGGCTTCTGCAAGGCAAATGCACCCCCAACTGAGGAGACACTAACCAGGTCTGGGGCTGCTCACAGGCTATTACTGTTGGGAGCTGGATGATCTTCCTCTGTGCACCAGGGGCCTTTGATACTATCCCTTCTCCATTACACCATCTGTTTAGAAATATCTGCCTTCGAGGTCCAGGCATAACTTCTCTTTCTCTGGAAAGTGCTCCCAGAGGGGGTCCAAACACCCTGATCCCTCCATTCCTGTTCTCCCACGCCACCCATCTGAGTGGTCCCCGACATTCATCTGGACTGACCCAAGCAGACACAAGCCCTGGACACCTTGGTACAATTTTATTCAAACTCCAGACACCCAGGCTTGGCCTGGCACAGAGGGTGTGTTCTTGCCAGTGGCAAAAAGTGATACAGCACGTTTATTAATACTAACCATTTTAATTTAAATTAATAGCATTTCTGGAAGACAAATGCAGTTGATAGAAAATATAAAAACTTACTGTACAAATTTTACATCACATTCAAAAAAGCAAGTGCGTGCCTTGTGGCCACAGGAGATGCTGGGTTTGCATACACTGATGAAATCCTGGCTAACATTGCAGAATTGCATAAGCTCCCTATCCAGCTTCACATTTATGCCTCCACCAGCTCCCAAATCAATACAGAGCAGAGCTTACAGGGCGTGGCACTCCCCTCTGTGATCACTGGAAAGAATGCCATGAGAAGGCAGAGGGATTCCAAGGCCCTGCACACATCTTTGATTTGGTGACATGGAGAGGTTAACTCTGCTGCACGCCGCTCATGACTAACCGGGAACTCACTGGGATTCGAGACCTCAAGTTTGATGGAGACCCAATGGCTGTGACTCTGGTGGCTAAAGGCCCTAGAGTTTTGGAGGTGAGGCGGGGAACTGGGGTGGGGGAGTCCTGAAGAACCAAAGCTTGGGCTCCACTCTCAGACCCCAGTGGGGATCTCCGCAGCCTCCAGAGCTCTTGCCGAGGAGGCTCTCCCAGCTTCTCTATCCCCTTCACAGTTGGCCGTGAGGGCTGAATTCACAGTATCTGCTGTCCTTTATGTATGCCCAAGGTAGACGGGGAAAGCACACAGAAGGGCAAGCACATCTTCCTAACCTCATTCACAGTCACTTAAATAGAGGAAGAAGGGGACCACATGGGGGATTTTCTCAGGCATTTCTCTTACACGATAGGCAGAGCAGAGGCTCAGGCCGAGGGCAGAGAGGCTGCTCAGGGCCTTGGAGCGGAAGAGGATGTCCCTCAGCTCTATGCTTGGGGTTCCTGGCAGATGTCAGTTCCTGAGGGGCAGGGACGGTGGCCACTCCCATTGCCAGGCCCCCGGCACTTCCACAAAACGCAGTAAATGCTCAATGAAAGCTTCCTGAACTGACCCATGAGTGTGACACATGAGAAAAAACAAAACCCAGACTGACTTTCTGTGGGCTGAGAGTCAGCACTGGGGAGGAGTTGAGCCTGACTTGCTTAGCTGCCGTCCAATCCTTGGGCTCACCAGCATGACCATGGATTCAGAGGGGAAAGGCTGAGGCTTGAGAGGCACAAACTGTAGCCCCTGGGAAGGTGAAGACCTGTGGGGAGGAGCTGCCTTAGCCAGAAGAGGCAGTCACACACCTTGTGGCTTTGGGTGGAAGTTATCTCATTAGATGGTTGACAGGGGTGGCCAAAGGCACGATGGGGAGAAATGAACAGTCCCACAGAGGAGAAGAGACTACATGGAGCTGAATCCAACTGGTTTCCAGCTCCTGACTTCCTCCCCGTACCCTGACCAGGAAAGGGTAAGGTGCTTATGTCTGGATTGCCGATGGACAGGGGTGCTGACGGGCAGTGGGCAGCCCAGGTACCTTGTGATGTCTCACAGTGTGCTCCCCATGCAAGAGTCGGTCATCGGGTGCCTGGCCTGGAGAGGGGAAGGCAGCCCACAGCTTCTAAGCAGTGGCTCATTTCATACGGTGTTTTGGCCAGACTTTGGGGAGGGCTCTGAATATTGGGAGCTTTGCTAGGTGGGTCTATGAAAGGGGCGGAAGGACCGCATGCCTCCCCATCTCGGCTCAGAGCATGGACATAGGTTCTGGGTCTGAATCCAACCACATCACCACTCTCATCGCCTTTGGTCATTTCTGGTTTTGGAGCCTAATGACAATGTCCCCTGAAGGGCTTCTTTGCCATTTGGAACTTTTTTCTGGGCAACAGCTTCCAATGAAGACAGGCAGGATGCTCTCACATCATGGACCTTCCCAAATCTAGCCCCTCCTTCTGATTCAAATGGACACAAGTAAAAGTCCTGACTTGGCGCTTGAGAAGGCTCTGAGGATTGGGGGGGCTTGCTAGGTGGCTCTAAATGAAAGGAGGGGTACGTGCCTCCCATCTTAGCTCTGAACATGGACAGTGAAGAAGCCAGGACTGGGCTGAGGGGTTTCAATAGGACTGGGGTAGAGGAATGGTGGGCAGTTCTGGAACTTTAGGATGACTGATGATGGATTTCTAAGGGGCCGGTCAGGTCGCCTTGTGGTTGGGAGGGTGAGCTCAGGGACCCATTACTGCTACTCCCTCTACTGACCGTCCTTGTTCTTGTGGATCAAGCCTTCTTGGTATATACACAGCTGCTGGGCTGGGCCTTAGCTCTGGGGTCAAATGTCAGTCAGGATTGGGATGTGTCTAAAAAGCCAAGGCCCTGCACCCATCTCCTTGGTGCCTCCTTGGGGGCTTCATGAAAAAAAACATCTCTACAGTAAGTGGAAACCCTGGCTAGCAACCACTGGATTAGTCCATATGTTAATTTGGATTTTATAAGGGCTGGATTACAGGGGTCAGAGGTGAATTCAAGCTCTCTGGGAACTGCCGACCCTCATAACCCAGCTGGGTTCCTAGCCAGAGTTTCCTTTGCAAAAGGAGGAAGGGATAGTGGCCTTTTGATAGGACAAGGGGAGACTCGTACAGAGGGAGATTCTCGCTGATAGGGTTTAGGGCCAAAACACAGGCTAGGTCAAACCTTGCAGCCCCCTGTCCTACCATGAGAACAGTCACAATCTCCATGCTTTTCTTCCTTCTGGCCCAGCGTGGACTCACTGCCTACAAGGGCTCCAGAGGGGATGGCCACTTCCACCATCCCAGCCGATGGTGCCAGCTCTCCACTGCACAGCTCGTTTTTATTATTACTTATTGTAAAACCTTGAGTTCACTCCGCAGAACATACATGTAAACATTTGCTGCCTGTCAGGACAGTTTTGGTTGTTGGTAATGTCATTTTAAGAAATAGCAGGTATGGCTCCATCTCCAGGACCCACGTATTTTTTGTGGACGAGCAGTCTGAATTGAGGACTCACGCTTCTGGTTTGCAGGACTTATGAAGGTGGCTGACGTTTTGAAGAGTGTTGCTTTTTGTTGTGGTGGTTGTTTGGCTATTTTAGAAACGCATTTAAGAAAAAAAAGAAATTGGTGGAAAACTGCACAGCTGGCTACATCTTTGGATTACTGGACTCCAGGACGCCCAAGCCAAACCTTTCAAACCGGGGTACCACTTTGCTGCTGTTAATGCTGCAAAGAGGAACAAAAACAAAGGTTATAGACCCGTTGGTCTTGGTCAGAATTAGGGTGACATTAGCTTAGGAGTGGGCCAGTTTCAGAAGCTCAGCAGAGGACCCAGCCCACCAAGAAGTGAGAATGATTACATAGCCAAAGGCCTTGGCAGAGCTGCTCCTGGTCATACCTGGCCTGGGGGAGTTGGGGCAGGGGTGGCAGCAGCAGCCACTAAACCTTGGCCACACCCTCCTCCTGGAGGGCAGTGGGACTTGTTCATTTGGGAATCCCCAGCACTCAGCATGCCCCATAACTACCCTGGGCTCATCTGAACTGCTTTCTCATTTACAGCCCAGGAAAGCTCTTGCTCCAGGTAGAATTGGGAGAAGAGAAACCTGTGCCCCTGTACTGACAGTGACATCACAAGCTTTTAGAAATGGTCCTCAAATACTGGGGTGCATCAGGGTTATCTGGAAAGCAGGCTGAAATGTAGGTTCTTAGGGCCAGCCTCCAGAGATCTGAATTCAGGTCTTGGGGGACCAAGGAATCTGCATTTGGTAACCAATGCAGTGACTGTGTGTGCCCTGTCGGTCACACTCTTGATGAATGCTGACTCAGGGCCTGGTACTTCCTGTCTGCCCTGGGCAGATGTAAAGAGAGTAAGTTGTGGGGGGAGGGGCAGAAGCTTTGTTTTCATCAGTGAAATTATTTGGAGACAGGCCCCCACCTTTTGCTTCAGGATGACATTCCTGAGTGTGCCCCTGAGTGCGCCCCTGAGTGCATGGTCCTTCCAAATTGGTGTCTCACGGCAACAGGACTTTGGGTGTCTACCACACCCCTCCAGAGGGTATGGCCCTGGGCAGTTCTGAAATCATCTCACTTCTTATGGGACAAGATTATTCCTGAAGGTTAACGGCTTAGCAAAACCCCTCCTCCTGTACTTTGGTTGGCAGGGTGGGGGTGGGGAATAGATTTCACTGAGCTGTTAGTAGGGAGAGAGGCCCACCCAAACAAAAATGGTACCACCCCACAGAAGAAGAGCTAGAGAGAAAGAAGTCGCATCCACGTAGGTGGCTCCGGAGGGGATTTGTTAGGGGATCCTCCATGGAGATCAGTTACTCAGGCACGCACAGGCCGTGGAGAGGGAGGGGCCAGTTTTAAAAACAAAGCAAAAGAAGTCTCAGGAGAGAAGATTGGAGCAGCAGAGATGGTTTCCCCGGGGTTAGTGCCAGCATTTCAGTTTGCGTTTGAGCAGAAGTCCCGTTGCGGTGTGACGATTAGGAGGGAGAAAGCCCCGGGCACATGCGAACAGCCAGGCCTACAACCTACGGGAGGAAAGAGAAAAGGGGAGAGTAGTGTAAGAACCGAGCCCCACAGGGGTGGAGGGAGTGGCGTAGGCCTGGCCAGGTTAGGGGGCAGGGGACCCTCCTTCCCTGAAGAGAAAGAAAGGGGTGGCCCAGTTCTATTCCAGGCTCAGCAGCAGAGCGAGCCTGGAAGGAAGAGAGCCTGGCACAAAGAACCTTCCCTGGGCTCCCCAGGGCCGACAGGCCCACTGCCCTATAATCCTTGAATGTCAAAACTGACTTCCTGGAGTTCACAATTTCTGCTCACTGCAGTTCTTTCTTTAAGCTCTGGCCAGAAGGCACCGTAGGGACTTGGACGATGATTCCAGTTCTTTCCCACCTGACAAGCCATCGTCTGCCACAGAATGTGAGCAGAGGCCCTGCCACCTGCTGTGGGTCTTCTCTCAGCCCAGCAAGAAAAATACAGACCTACAGGGCCCTTGCTGGTGAGCATTTCAGCTGCAAAAACATCAACTGGTTTATGAGGAAAACACATGCAAAGATGGGGCAGCGGGATGCAGAGACAGAGCAGGAAGCAGGGTACGCAGAGGGGTGACTGCAAACGGGCAGAGACTAAGAGAAATAACAGAAGACACACTATTCCTCCAGAACTGGACAGGAGTTCTTAAAGTCAGAGTGACCGTAGCGTCCTTTCCCGTAGTAGCGGCTCCGCCAGCGACTGGGAGCGCCCCGCAACCATTTCGCCAGGTGTGGGAAGAGCACAGTGCAGCAGGTGATGGAGTCGGCACCCCGTGTGGTCGCGGAAAGGTGGAAGAGGAGCCGCAGGAACCAGGATGGCGGGGAGAGGGGGAGAAGACAGGATAGGCCAGCGTATCAGCCACCCCCCAGCAAAATAAAAAAGCAACAAGACCAATGAAAAAGAAAAGAGAAAATGAGAATTAGAGGCTGAGTGTGTAGAAGTAAAAATCGTGAACAGGAAGCTTTGACATAGACTCATTCAGGTATGCGGGCGTTCTTCCTTTTAAGAGGCTAAAATTGATCGTTTTGGGCCAGAAACAACCCGCATCTGTAACTCAGTTTCCCACCTGTATATGATCTTTAGGGAACCTGGAATGATTTCCTGAATGCCAGCACCTACCTAGCACAGCCTTCTCTTCTGTAGATGATAAAACCAGGGACCAGACTGTAAATGAGTTACCCAAGATCTGACAAACCAGATCCTTGAACTTGCAATTCTAGGGGAACCCCAGGCTCCTGGTCTCTGCTGGGACAGCTCCCATTCAAAAACTAGCTCTAATAACCCCTTTCTGGAGATCCCCCTTTAAGCTCCCTGGGTGGGCAGAGAGGACCCCGCCTGTGTTCCCAGAGGCTGTGCTTTTTCTCAGAACTCAGTATGTTGTAATTATTGCCTCACCCATCAAATGTTTATTGAGCAACTGCTATGTTCCCGGGACTGTGGTAGCTGGGAATACAGAGGTGATGAGAATGTTGCTGCATTGACTTATAGTGTGTGTCTGCTTGTCTTTATCCCCAATTAGGCTGTAAACCCCCTGCTGGCTGAAGCCTGGTCTTGGCCTTCTGTCTCCCCAGGTGTGTAGCAGGTACTCAGCAAGAGCTGGGTAAAACTCACACCTCTAATGGCAACATTCTGTTACCCCCTATTGGACTCTGACCCATCTTAAGAACGAAACATTGAATCTAATATTGCATTATAAAATAAAGTAATCCCTAACCACAAATTTGTCAATCTTCTAGACCGTCTCTGACACTGGCCTAATCAGCAACGTTTACCGTATTTTTTCATGTTCTCCTACTTGTGTCCTCTGGTAAGAAGACCCATTCTGGACATACCTTCACTTGAAGCTTGAAGCTGGTTTGGTTTGTTTTCAAGACAAGGTCTGGCAAACGATACGTAAGCCAAATCTGACCACAAAATAGTTTTGGCTATTTTAAAGAGTTGTTAAATAAATAACAAAACAAAAACAAAGAACATGTGACAGAGACCATTAAGACCCACGAAACTAAAATATTTACTATCTGGCCCTTTCTAGAATAAGAGGAGAGTTGCTGCCATCACACACCTGGGCAGCAGGTGTGAGACCCAGGTGCAGCTCTGGGAGCTCAGCGATGTGACTGCAGGTCCCCCCTGCCACACACACAGTGACTGGTGCCTCAGGGACGATGTTGGGTGTCAGGGTGGATAGGGTCTTGCACCATACATCAAGAGCAGTTCCACTTTACCTGTTTATATATTGAGACTGCATGAGATCTCACTTTTAGAAAGTGCCTTGTGCCTTAAAAACAGTTTAAAACCATTCATCTCATCCAGGGGTCCAGCCACATATGGCCCACCACCTGTTTCTATACCATGCACAAACTAAGAATGGTTTCTACCTTTTTAAATGGTTAGGGAGAAAACAATCGAAAAGTATTTTATGACATGTAAGAATTACATGAAATTCACATTTCAGCATCCATAAATAAAGTTTGATTGGAGCACAGCCAGCCTGTTCCTGCGCCAAACAGCAGAGCTGAGTTTCCGGGACAGAGGCCGTATATGGTGGTGTCACCACTCTGCACTGCTGCTGGGCGCATCGCAAATCCTGGGACAGGAGCTGTAACTTGACATTTCCTCTTAGCCCGCAAAGGCTGAAATACTTCCCAAGTGGCCCTTTACAAGTTTGCGTATCCCCATTCTAGCCCAACCCCCACTTCTTAAAGCTCTGGAAACTGAGGCCTGCAACAAGGAAGGACTTTCCCACATTCTCACAGTGGGTTTGTGACAGGGCAGAGGTCTGTAAGTGTCCTGGCAGAGTGGGTCACAGGGACAAAGGAAAAAGGGAATGAGATAGAACTGAGGAGATGACAGTGGTCTCCTGCCTGGTGGAGATCACCCTTGCACCAAGAGGTACAAAGGACTGTGATTAAACAGAAGCAGAGATGGGCGGCCAGCATCGAAGTTCCACATAAACCCTACCCATGTGGTCCCCATAACGGGTGGCTCATTTCAAGAATAGAAAGTTCTGTCTTGAGTCTCAACATTTTAAACAATAGCCACTCTGCTGGTTTTGTTGATGTTCCACACCCATGTTGCTCTGACCTCCAACTGGCCCCGCTGGCCCTGCCCTAGGCAGAAGCTCCTGGGCTGGGCCCAGCCTGGGTACAGTGTCAGCACCGCGCTGATAACAGGGATGTAGAGGTTTTCATAGAGCAGAACTAGAGGTGCTCTTCTGTCAAAAAGAGTCTGCAAACTAAACATGGTGAATGAGGTCCGGCTATCATTTAGGTGAGGGGATGAGTCGCCTCTGGCCAATCTGCTTGGGGTTTTCAGCAAAGTCTTGGGCACACAGGGCAAATGGTACCCTCTAAGACTCTGGGTGAGGCTGCCAAGGCCTGGCTGGCAGGTTTGGTTCACCAAGGGGGTACTTACTCAGCAGATTTCCAGAAATGCCCAGGGTGGGAGAGCCGCCGGTTCAGCTTGGGCAGTTTCTCCAGCATGTCCATCAGCAGGGTGATGCTGGGCCTCTCCTGCAGGTCAAAAGCCCAGCAGGCAGATAGGATCTCCTGTGAGCAGAGCTGGCATTAGTGGCTATGACAGCTGGCAGAGAGGGAGGAGGGTACAGCTGGGTCCCTCTGCACAGGATCCCTTCAATGCTCTCAAGTAACCCTCAGTTGG
>NW_006443570.1:19090296-19102731 GCF_000325575.1 Pteropus alecto | reverse complement strand
GACTATTGCTGGACTAGGGCTGAGAAATTATAATTTCACAAAAGCGCGAATGGCTCCAGTTCAAAACGAAGTGCACAAGCCTATTTCCCCTCCTTCCTTCTCAGACTTCCCTGGAATAACAGTAACAGAGCTGAATAACAGGAAAGTAATAGAGAAGACATCAGAAATGGAGTCACTGATGTTTAGAACGGAAAGCAGAAGGTGCGTGTTGACAGGTGAAATTCAAAATGCTGAGAATGCGTGCAGGGTGGGGCTGCAATGGAGGTGGGAGCTTCAGCATCCCAAGAATGGAGGCTGGGAGTGACGAGAAGGACTAAAGATAGGCAGCAGTTGTGGGGAGGCAGAATAGCAGTCCTGACGGTCCCCAGAGCAGAGCCCTTCTCACTTTGGCATTTTGCTGTTTATTCTCAAGATCCATGTGTGTACACAGCATATTCTTTCAGCCTTTTGATTTAGGAGATCTACCTGTGAGAAAATAGGCCTGCGCATATGATCAGGCAAAGTGCTCAAGTGATGGAGCAGAAAGTGTACATCTACTTTGACTCAGCAACTCAGGCTTTTGTTCTTCGATATGACTGGACCCCGTGGGGTTGCTTGCCATGTTAAGAAAACAAGAGACCAAAGATAAATTAACCAAAACACCAATTCTGGAGAAAAGTGCGCGCATGCGTGCATAGAAGCGACTCTATCCATAAAACAAAACCAGGGTGCAATAAGAAAAAAATCAACAAAGTAAGGACGTGCTTGTAACTTCTGAAACAATACATTAGGCAGAAGTACCAGAAAATAAAATCAAGGAAATTCCCCAGGTCGTAGACCTAATTTTAAGTAGGAATAGAAAATATGAAAGAAGGTAAAAGACATGGAAACTCACTAAAAAGGACCAAATTCTGTCTGATGGAAGTTTCCACAAGAGAAAACAAAGAAACCATAGGGCAGGGAACTATGAAAGCTGTAATGAAAGAAAATGTCCCAGAAACTTTTGAAGGAAACAGGGATCTTCAGCTGCCAAGGCCCGATAAAGGGACCTCACTGAAAACAAACAAACAAATTACAGTTTACTCTGAACCAAGAAGGCTTGAACTGCGCGGGTCTAGTTATACATGGAATTTTTTTCAATTGACTGTGCAGTTCAAACCTTCATTGTTCAAGGGTCAATGCCATGGTTGGGAACCAGTACGCGGAGGACTGACTGTAATTATACGAGGATTTTTGACTGTGTGGGAAGTCTGCGCCCTTAACCACCCCGAGCTGTTCAAGGGCCAACCATAATAAAACTATTCTCAGGCATATTTTTATGCCATCTCACAATAACAAAGATAAAGAGAAGATCCTAGATGTTTCCAGAGAGAATAAAACAAGGCATCTACAAAAAAGTTAGGCATGAGACCAATACCAGATTTCTCAATAATGCACTGGACAGTTATTAGGCAGCAGAGCAAAATCTTTATGTTCTGAGGGAAAACTGTTGTGAACCTAGAATTCTATTTCTGGTGTGAGGACAAAATAAGGGCCATTTTAGGAACGCAAGGATTCCAAGATTATCTCCTAGCATCCACTGGGAAGTAGTTTCTTTAGGTTTCACTCTCATTTTGCTGGAGTGCAAATAAAGAAACGGGAAGACTCGAGATACAAGAAATTGTGTAAATGACCCAGGAATGGATGAAAAGAAGTAGGATGACAGCTCTGCAGCAGGCCTAAAATTCCATTGATTCAAATTATAAGAAATCTCTGAAAAGAATGGAACAGATTCCACTCAATAAGCAGAATGTAGAAAGAGCTATCAGACCTCAGGAATAAGGTAAAGATGTCGTCTCTCCTCTCAACAAGAGAAAAAGGCAATTAGAAACTACAGGAAAAACCTATGCAAGAAAGCCATGGTCTAAATGTGAAGCCAACGAAATTATAGTGAGACTCTGAGTAACTGATGGAATGGAAGAGATGGACTCACAAAGAAGAAAATGTAATCCCAGAGAATTACCTCATCAATAGGTAATGGCAATTACAGTCTATTATAATAATGCACATAGTTTACTGTCCTCTCACTTTTAGCCTCAATCTTTAGACAAAGTACGGAAAATTTAATCATGACAACACAAAATCGATCTATCTAATAAAAGAGTGAAGAGAAAGCTAATGGGAGTCGATCACAGAAAAAGGCAGAGGGGCAGGGAGTGAAGAGCTGATGGAACAAGAAATTAGTCTTTTGGAAAGTGACCTAGGGTAAGAAACTGACAGTTTGTTCTCATGAAGAATGCTTCTGGCCTCATGATGAATTCCCATCCACACTAACTCACTGTGGCTGCCTCTGTACATAAAGCAGCGCCTGGTGGTGAACTTACAGCAAGGTGGCTGGAGGGACAGAGAAAGGTGTTCTTCAGAGGCTGCTCCCTGCTTCTGACTACAATTCAAAATAATTTTTTTTTGTATTGCCATTTACCAACAACCACTCCACCCTCAAATAGCAATGTGTTTCAAAGAGAAAAGAGCAGATAGGAAAGACAACTCTTGCGAGCCAGAGGCTGGCTGCTGGAACATTTTTCTTTGACCCCACTTTCCCACTCCCATCCCTAATTTATTACTACAAGGCTTCAAAGGACCCATAACTCTGCACTATGAGAAATCCTTTCAATTAGATCAAAACTCTGGCTGTACCCTAGAACTACCTAAGCTTTATTTAAAAATGAAAAAAAAAAATTAACTATTACCTTAGCCCCAACCCAGGTCAATATCTCTGGCGGAGGCCCTGGCTATCTTTAAAAAGCTCCTGGATGATTCTGACTTGTAGCCAGTGTTGAGCCCTGATTCCCTTGCGGCTCTGATGGCTCTGTGCTGTGCTCAAGCCTTCATCTCCTTGAAGACAGTGCTTACCGCTCTCTACTGCAAGAGTAAGTGTTCAGAAAGGTAACCGAGATGGTTGCCAGGAGGCCAACTTACTAAGAATATATTTTCTTTCAGCTAAAGCGAGCATACGCACCTACTTTAGTTTATACAAAGAAGTCCTTAATAAACTGGAAATAACCTAAATGCTCAACAACAGAGAAGCCATTATGTTATGGCATAGCCATAGGACAGAGGGTAGACAGGCTTTAAAACAAGGACCTGCCAATGATTTGAGTTAATGAGCATATAACAAAATCTCATGTAGAAAAAAAGTCACCATTTAAAAAAAATCATCTATATGTTATGACCTTGATTTCGTTAAAGATATGCATTTTTAAAATAGTTTAAAAAAATAAAAAAAGACTAGAAGGAAGTAGTTACTTCAGCTGCTCTGAGTTGCCCAACTGGCAGGAGCCCAAATCCTACACTTTGAGCCCATTGCTACCCTCCTAAGGTGCCCAAGGCTCCGCCATGGTGAAGGTGGCTCTGGCCCATAGGGCAAAGAAGAACGAGCCCAAGAGCACTGGGGAGGCGCTCATCACCTGCTCCCCTTGCCCATGGCCCCCAGATGAAGTGGTATCAGCTAGCCGAAGAAGAGCCTGGTGTTGGTGCTACAGACTTAGCATTTTGGTGTTATTCTTGGAGGATCACACCTGTACAGAGACTTTGCACTTCAACCAGATGACATGTACTACTGCAGAATAAAGTACACCAAATAAATGCCATAAACGAGCCTTCTGAAAATGCCCTAGTTGCTGGCTACCAGTCAAAGGAGGAAAAGAATAAGATCTATCAATCTAGGAGGAAGATGAGGTTGAATTAAACGCTCTGCCTGCCCCAGAGTTTGCAGGAGGGGACCTTGCTAAACTGTTCATGACTTTAATAAGAAACTCGCGGTCTTTAGATCTTAACCTAGAAAAGCAGCAGGCGCCCTCCTCCAGACACTTCCAATGTTACACCGCCAAGATTCCTACTGGAGTTACTTATTGACACCCAGGCTGGCACCTATCTACGCCAGTCTTATCTGCCTCATGGACACATGGTTATCACTGACTGCACTGAAAAAACCGACTCCTGGTTCCTTTATCTGTTACTGTGTCAAGGAGAAGAAACTTACAAGCTGCAATGCAGAGAAACCATTAACAATATGCAGAAACATGAGGTCAGCAACTGTATTATGATTCAGTATTTTGAAAACAAATTTACTTCGGAAACTTCAATTTGTTCTTGAACAGTAGAGAAAAACCTGGAGAAAGATCTGATATCTCAGCATAACCCCACCATTTGTATTTTGTGCAGTGATTATTTTTTTATTATTTTCCTTCATGTAACATACAGGGCTTTTCATCTCATAATTTAGTTAAAACCATTATCTTTTTTCTTTTCAGTCTTTTTTTTTTTTTAAAGAAAAAAGTTAACCGCAGGGTAATAAAAGACACAGGCCTTTTAGCCCGCAGCAGAGAGGTCTGCCTGGCACACATCTACCTCTAGGTCTCACTTCTCAGGTGTGTGAATGAAGGAGAGCTACGTCAGGCCCCACCCCATTGCCCTTCTGCCCTCTCCAAGAACACGTGGCTACTCACCGTGACTTCCTTTCCCAGGCTGACGGAGGCCAGGACTCGCTTCATTCCCTCTCCGCTTCCAACCTGCCAGATCAAGGCCTCTGCAGCTTGGTTCTTAAAGGGCCAGTCTCTTGCTTGCAGCTCATACCAAATAGTCCTATGGAGGCCATCCATGCAGTGTGAGTTCCTGGACCGCACGGCCCAGCATGCACCCGGGGGCCCCTGCTACCACATTGGCAGGAACCCAGCCAGAGGGGCCAGGATCCTTCTCCAGACTTCAGGGAATACCATGGCGGTGTCTTTGGAAGCTCCTCCTGGGTACTCGAGGGTCTGTGGCCCTGCCTTCCCATCGTGGTAGAAAGTCTGAGGCAGTACAGGCTCTCACAGAGATCCTGGTACGACTGTTAACCTCAGCGGAAGCTGATGTTTGAGGGGTAACAAATATGCCAAGCCCAGTGCCTGGCATACTCAGGTGCTCGGGAAATGACAGTTAAAGGTCAGGGGAGGAAGAGACTAATGCTGAGAGAAAGATGCCCTGAGAGATTACAGAGTGAGGCCCTCACTCGCCTCTCCAAGTCCCCTAGCCTTTCCCAACTTATCTGGATGGGGAACTTCTCCGTCAGACCCCCTCTGTCCAGTGTGGCTGCCACTTGCTACATGGGGCTATTGAGCAACTGACATGTGGAGAGTGGAACTGAGGTATGCTGTAGGTGTAAAATACCCACCAGATTTTGAAAACTTTGTAGGATAAAACATCTCCTTAATTTTTTATTTTGATTACATGTTGAAAGGATACCATTTCGGATATACTGAGTTAAAGAAAATATATTATTGAAACTGATTTCCTGTTTTTCTTTTGGAATGTGGCTAAGAGAAGACTTTAAGTTATATGTTGGGCTCACATTATATTTCTCTATTTCTGTTTTCCTTTTGGCCAGCTTCATGGGGCACTAGAAGCTAGCTGGCAGGACGTCCCAGTTCTCCCAGAGGGACAGCTCTTAGTGCTCATGAACGGCCTCATGGGGCAATAGGTGAGACTGACACCAAGAATTACTTAACTTCATCCTCATGAAACAACCCTGTCAGGGAGGTGCCATTATTCTCCCATTTTACAGGTGGGGGAAAGGGAAGGTCAAGGATGTGGCCACTCACCCAACAAGCTGCAGAGCCAGGACTCAGAGCACACCTTCCCCTACCCCCAGTGGCCGGCAGGGCCCACTCTTTGGGCCACACTGCCCTGAGAGCCCCAGGCCTCCTCACCCAAATGCATAGACGTCAGCAGCTTTTGAGAACGGCAGGCGATCCTCATCCTTCCCGGGAGTCATCTCACGCACGATCTCAGGGGCCAGGTAGCACAGCCAATCGTGTGACAGCTTCAGCTGGTTCTCACGCCTGGAGGCCAAGAAGCCAGGGCAAGAACATCAGGTCTTTCAGCCGACAGCAAAGAGGCCTGTCTGGCATATAGTTTCTCCAGGGCCAACGCACTACCCACACTAGGCCCAGAGAAGCAGCACGCTGATCCTGCACTCGCAAAGGCACTGGCACTTTTGAGGAATGTCACAGAAGAGTGATAACCGGGTTTTTCTAGGAAAGCGGGCCAAAATGGGGTATTGGCAGGGAGCTGCACTTGAAGGTGCCCGAGTCTCTACCCTGGGAGACTGGAATATATCTTCAGGCAGGAAATCAGCTCTGCCTGTGAATTTCACACTCCGGCCTGGTCCTGCCCAAGCTGGTGAGCAGATGGGGTAAACGTGAGTGAGAGGACCAAGACTCCGTGGGTGTCAGCCTGAGAATCAAGTATATGAGGTACTTAAACATCACTCGAATCTAATTCTAGTCCAGAACCACAGGGGCAGGACCAGAGCAAACTGGCTTTTCCTATAGGAGGGCTGCTCCTCAGTAACAGACAGCAAGAGCACCCAGACCTCAGCTGGACTCAGGCCCACCCAGCAACACCCAGTTCTTTCCTGTTCTGTCCAGATGCCCAAGGCCAACTCACCGTTCCTCTCGGACCACACCCGAGATCCCAAACAGCCCGAAGTCCGTGATGACCACTTTGCCATTGTCGTAGAAGACATTCTTGGATTTGAGATCTTTGTGCACGATGCCTTTGGCATGTAGATACCCCATTCCCTGGAAGAGAAGTGAGCTTCATCTCGGGGGAGGGAAGATGAGTGACGATGACTTAGCGTTTAACTGGGCCAGGCACTAAGCTGGATGCCTTACCCACATCCCCTCAGTTACTCTTTACAACCGTATGCAATGTAATTGACTTCACTTTACAGATGAGGAAACCAAGCTCCGCGAGAGGTCACCTGCTCCAGGCCACATAGCAGTTAAATAGCATTGCTGAGATCTGGTTTCAGGCCAGTCTGTGCTCTTTCCATGCCACCGTGCTATCCAACATCCACCTTATACCTGGATAAAGTGTGAGGTATGGAGAGGGTGATGGGCAGGAAGCTGGAAGGTCAGGAAGTGTATAAAGCATGATGATATCATACAGGTAACACGAGTGATCTGGGCTTTGACCACCTGGCCTCTACCCTTGGGCAGGGAAAAGGCTCAGGTGGAGGAACAAAGAGGAATTCCCACAGAAGGAGTCCCCAAGTTCAGGAAGTCCCAATACTGTGCTGTGATAGGAGTCCTGGACCACGACTGAAATCCAGGGGCTGAGTTCCATCTCGGCTCAGATTCTAATTCACTGTGTGGCCTTGTATGGCTTCTCTGAGCCTCAGTTTCCTCATCTGTCAGGCAAAAGGGCAGAAGTCCGTGATTTCTAACCAACACTCAATATAGAATGAACACTGACGGGCTAGGAGTATGGGATGCGGGTGACCTGACACAGGCATGATCTCATCCAAGGTCAATGGTATTTTCTAATGTCAAACTCAGGACTCTGGTGTACTCTGATGACCCTGGGAACAGGGGCAAGATGCCATGACTGAAATGCCCATCCCTGCCACCTCAGAAAGAGGCATATGAAAATCTATTTCCCAATCTCCCACTCAAGGGAGCATCACACATGAGAAATACCCCTGGCTTTAAAGGTATTTGGAGTGAAGAGTAGAAAAGTAAACAAGCCACGTTTAGGAAGTAGAATGAATGTGAGGCAGAACCAGACAGAACTCAGCCGAGGCCAGAGCTCGGTCCAAGTGGGTCTGAAGAACGTCAGAGGAGAGTTTACACGAGACAGATGCTCTTCTGCAAGAGACAGGAGGATGTGGGGTCTGCTGTGGCCACTTCCCTCCAGCCTGCTGAGCGCTGTCATTTTGCCATGGAAGCAGGGAGTTCCAGGGTAGTGTGACTGTTCCTTCCCAAAACTCCATCCCGAATGCCAGATTATCCTTCTTAAAATATCTGCCCATTTCCAAAACCTAACCAAGTGCACACGCCTTCTTCCTCAGTGGCCAAAGAGAGCCAACGACCCTACCTTATACTGAACAGGGACCAGCTGTGTGACAGAGGATAAGTTGCTGTGCCTCTCTAAGCCTTGTTTA
The DNA here is from genome assembly GCF_000325575.1 of Pteropus alecto. Classification (NCBI taxonomy): domain Eukaryota; kingdom Metazoa; phylum Chordata; class Mammalia; order Chiroptera; family Pteropodidae; genus Pteropus; species Pteropus alecto. The sequence continues at coordinate 19,094,789 of NW_006443570.1, read as the reverse complement.
TAAAAAATGTGCCACTGCCTTGAAAGGCCAGCTTAAAGAGGCAACACATAGCACTGGAATCTGGAATATAAACTCTCCTCCAGTGTTTCCAGAGAGCCTCTCAAACTGAAAACCTTCTAACCAAAGGTCATGCCCCATTATTGTATTTCCAACCTCAAGACATCAGAGATAAGCACAAAAGGAAGTTGGTTTAGAAGTTCCCAGCAATGTGAGACAAGGTGGGGATAAAAAAGCAGGATAAAAAAAAAAAAAAAAGGCCAGTAGAGGTAGTTTCTAGCTCTGCAGCTTCAAAATCTTTGAGTAACTTTTCTCTTTTGTCCTAGAATCTTCCGGATGGCTCAGTGTTCTGACGATAAGGAGAAGAAACCTTATTGGAGGAAGAGGGCAGAGTGGGCAGCAGGGCCTAGCAAGTAAGTTTGGGGACAACATGAAGTAGGTATGAAACTCTGCAGCTCTGTTCAACTTCTCTGAAATAACAGATTCAATGAATCCCTAAAGTGGTATTTTAGTTTGAGGACTTTGCACGTTTAATTCATTAGCTCAGCCACATGGGGATGTCACATGGAGATCTTGATTTGACCATACCAGTCACCGTGATTCTTATCTTTTCCTTTCAAAAGACATCCCCACAAAAAAGGATGGAAGGAAGGAGCCAGGGATTACAACGGAAGAACAGGAGAGAAAGACAGGAAACGGATGCAGACTTGGGGAGAGCTGCTAAGAGAAAGCTTTTCAACAAAAACAAGAAAAGAAGAACCCTTAACCACAGTATTCTAGTTTTTATGTTGGCTTGTTGTTAAATAAAGCAACAAATAAGCTTTTCTTTTATTTTTATTTAACTACTTTAAAAGAATAAAGAAAAAAGGCTGCCTAAGTTGAGCCTGAGGGTCTGTCATGAAACTCCCCAGCTCCCAACAATCCTAACAGCCTCTCACCAAGTGCTGACCTTGTGCCCAAGCTGGATTATCCAATAAGTGGATTATCCAATGTTACTCCATGCACCAATCCAATGAGGGAGGTTACATTGGTATCCCCATCTCATAAGGGAGGAAGTCAAGGCTCAGAGAGCCTTGATGACCTGCCCGAAGCCACAAAGCTGGTGTGACCAGGATTCAAACTCAGGTCATCTGTCTTTAAAGCCTTACATTCCTCCCCGACCAATTCAGCTCCATCACTGCCAACCCAGTGTCCAGTTTGAGGCCCCAACTTGACAAGATGCGAACAGAGGGAAGGAAATGGGGTTCTACCCTTGAAACGCCCAGCTAAGGGAGAGAGACAAAGCAGCCACCACCACCCTGACACAAACAGACAGAGCAGGGGCGGGTGCCCCTTTACCTTGATGATCTCTTGAGCAATCTGCCTGGTCTTATTGATGTCCAGAGATGTCTTGGGGTCCCTCACAAATGAATGTAACGTCCGCCCCTTGCAGAAGCTGTCGAGAGTGGTGGGGTCAGGCAGAGGTCTGGGGTCAGTGCAGCCTGACCTTAGCCTCTGTGCAGCCCAGGAGGAGCTGTGGAGACAGCTGTGCCCGCCAGCCTCTGGAAGGCTCTCTCCAACCCCTGGACTGTGGGTGCCAGATTTCTTGTTCCTAACCAAGCCTGACTCCATTCCTTCTGGGGCCTGGCCTGAATGTACAAAAACATACTCGTATGCACCCGATCTGGAGTCCCAGGGCCTGCACACCCTAGAACAGGAAACTAATATAATATTGTATGTCAACCATAATTGAAAAATAAATTGAAAAACAAAAACAAACACTTCCATACCCTCCAGAACATCTACGTAAATAACAGGGCCCCCGGAGAAGGGGAGGCTAAGGCTGCCACCCTAGGAAGGGCCAGCGGCTGGGTTACCTGGTGATGATGGCCAGGTGGGGTGGGTTCATGCAGGCCCCCATGAAGAGCACCACGTTCTCATGCCGTGTCTGCCGATAGTTCATCACCTCTTTCTTGAACAGCTTCAGGTGGTCCTGGTTGTGGCCATCCATCTCCAGCAGGCGGATGGCCACCTCGCCGTGCCAGCGGCCACGGTGGACCCGGCCCCAGCGGCCCTGCCCGATGGGCTCGCCCAGCTCCACCTGCTCAAAGGGGATGTCCCACTCCTGCAGGTACACGCTGGTCTGGCTGGCCTTGCGAGAGATGGGGCCCCTCCAGGGCCGACGGGAGCTGGGCAAGTCATCCACCTCGTCCTCATCGTCTTCTGCCTCTGACTTGCCAGCCTCCGGCTCCTCGGCCTAGAATGACAGGAGGACGGAATAGAGGGGCAGCAGATCTGGGCTCAGCTGACCTCCCTTCCCCAGAGCCCCAACCAGGTAAGGGAGGAGGACAGGCATGTGATCAGGAGGCCTGGGTTCAAGTAGCAGCTCTGCATTAGCTTGCTGCGGAGAGTAGCAAGCATGTACAGCCCTTGATTCAGGTGGGCTCTGAGACCTTTCTTCCCCTAACGCTCCAAGACCTACCTATGAGTGACATCTAATCATTAGGGAAGAGTGATAACATCCCCTGGCGTGAAAAATTCAACCACATTTTGTTAAAACACAGTTTTTGACTCTTCTCTGGGTGGGAGTCAATAAGTCTGCTAGCATTCTTTAAGCCACACTGCACTGCAGGGAGCCGGGCTCAGCTTACACTGTGGTTCAAGGGTCAAGGCAGTAATTCTTGGCCCCCACTATAATCAGAGTCACCCGGGGAGCTTTGACAACAATGCCTGGCCCCATCCCAGATGGACTGAAGCAGAGTCTGGGGCCCAAGCCTCTGGGCTGGGGGTGAGAACCATGAGAATTAAGCTTATTTTAGCCTCCAAATTAGAAAAGCAAAATGAAGCTTAATTCATTGCATCCCTCATCATTCTTCCCTGCCATGCACATCTGCCCACATCTGCTACAGCAGGCACCTGAGTAGGCCTCTGCCAGTGGCCGGTGTCCATGCACTGCCCAGCCCCATGCGTGCTGAGATGGGGAGAAGGGGAGAAGAGAGAAGGCACTCTCTGTGGCTCACCTCCACTTCGTGATCCTCCAACACGTTTGCTTTCGGCTGGTCATCGAGCCTAAGAGTAAAACAGGATTTGTAAGGAGTCCCTGAGGGTGGGCTCTTCTGCTCTCAGCTAGATGAGGGACTCCCTGTGTGAGGCTGAGAAATGGCCATCATGCCTGGATCCTTACTTTGATCCACTTGGCTGCGAGAAAGGCCGTCTTGATGCTGTGGAAATAGTCAGGAGGCCGAGAACCAAGCCCCAAATCCCTTCTCCAACCTTGGCCTTCTCCAGACTAACCTGAGGGCGGTGGAGAATGAGGAGTGGGCAATAACCATCACAACCCCTTTCAAATCTGACAGCCAGTACGAGGGTGCCAAGCAGAAGCACGGGATGCGAAATTTTACTTGAGAATTGGTTCTGTCGCATCCTAGCTGTGTGACTTATGCAATTTCTTAACATCTCTGAGCTGGCTTCCCCATCTGTACTAATTCAATAACTACTTGAGAACGCGAGCCAGGTGCTCAGTGGCCTGACACAGAGAAAGGGCTCCATAAATAGGAGCTATTTTTTTTTTTATCAGGTTTCTCTAACGGTGAGTGCCCTCTCCTCCTGAGTCACAAAACTGCTCCAGGTTCACAGCCCCATCCGATGTTGACTATACTGATAAGAGGCTAATAAAACCCTCTGGCTGAGTTCACTGATCTGGAAGGTGAATTAGCCCAAGGAGTTTGCCATTTGGCTGCTCTGGGTACACAGTGATGTGCAGAGTGGGACTATACTGATAAGAGGCTAATAAAACCCTCTGGCTGAGTTCACTGATCTGGAAGGTGAATTAGCCCAAGGAGTTTGCCATTTGGCTGCTCTGGGTTCACAGTGATGTGCAGAGTGGGAGGTCAGAGGTGGGGTGGGGAGATGGTCAGGGATGTGGGTCCAGGTCTCAAAAGTCCCCATGGAAGAGAAAGGGGACACAGCATAGCAATGCTCACCGGCTATTGGCCACTGCATCTGGGAATGGGGCTGCCTGTGGAAATGCTGAAATGTCTGGAAGAAACAAAAAGCAGATACAAAGCATGAGACCACCTTTCTATTCCCCCAAAAAAGACGTAGTGGTTACATGCAGGGAAGTGGGTCCTCGTCTCGCAGCCCCTCGCAGGGCTACATATGTGTTCTCTAGCCCATTTCCACTTGGGCCAACTTGTGCTTTTCCTAAAACGGAACATGGATGCAGCCTCTACAGTACGCGGTTTGTCCCAGGACAGGACCCCAGTTAGGCGAGGAGGTTGAGACTTCTCAGTTAACACCATTCCCCTGTGGTCAAACTGCCTCATACAAGCAAGTGATGAAAGCAAGCTGGGCCACTATTTACTGAACTTGTAGGCCAGACCCTCCTGCTCTGCTTGGAGGCAGGGGCTGGTGGCAAGAACCCTTGAAAGTAGTGAGACTCCTTCACTCAGGCCAGCAGAGACGGAAGACAAGACTCAAAGGTGGCTCGTTAGTGACACCTGGTGCCCAGCACAACT